>NW_027530182.1:663047-691557 GCF_008692635.1 Crocuta crocuta
CTCCGCTCCCGGGAGCCGCGATGGGAGCCGCCGAGGGTCGAAAGGGCAGAAATCGCGCCTTGGCCGGGAGGAGGCGCGCCCCGCGGGACCGCCGTCACCGGAACACTAGTACCTGACGCACCTCGGCGCCTCTGCCCTCTCCCGCCGCAACCTTCCCAGCCGTGCCCTGGCCTTCCTCCTCTTTGTCCCCGCACGCTCTCCGTCCCCCTCTCTGCGCGCCCGCAGAGAGCCCTTCCTTTAAGGATTGCAACTATCCTCCTTTCTTCAGGCATAATGGTCGACAGGCCTCTCTTCCCCTGACGCGCTCTGGGTGTCCCCTGGTACCTTATTTCGGAGTGCGGCCCTCAGCATCTGCATCCTCTGGGAACCTGTCAGAAATGCACCACCTCAGATCTGCTGAATCAGTAGCTGCATTTTAACAAGATCTCCAGGTGATTCCTACACGTGGAGTTGACCCTGCCATCTAAGATGTTTCCTGTTCCTATGGGCCACCTCAATTCGCACCCAAACAAGCTTTTCGCCATATTTAAGGAGACATTCCGAAGTTGCCAATTTCCCATCCCTGCAACCTAGGGGGGGAAATGGACTCAACGCGGTAAATAAGCCACCTCCAGGTCGAAGTCAGTTATCTTAACAAACACCAGAGACACTAAAACCTCCCCTCTCTTCCCTCGCCTAAGCTAAACAGTACTCGGGATACAGTGCTACAATGGCTGTGGTAACGTAGAGCTAAGCTTTTGTGCCCACATGCCGCAGGAAGGGATAATGGATGGATGGAAGAATATTACTTGATGCATAAAAGCTGAACTTCTTCATAGGATGGCTTTGAAAGCCCTTCACGAGCTTGTCTCTACTTACCCCTCCAGTCCTAGCTCAAACTAATTTGGTTCCTTTACCCTTCCCTGGATGCCCTTCATCTTTCTCTCTGATGATCTTTAATCCAGACGTGGGAGTCAGCTCAAATCCCGCCAGCTCCGAGTACTCTCCCACCACTGCACTAATATCACACACACACACACACACACACACACACACACACACACACACACACACACTGAATCGTATTTTGCACCCTTATGTTACCTTCTATTGCTAGGGGTGTTGAAACAGGTGACCTTGCAATGCTAGGTATTTTTCAACATGTTATGTTCTGGTTTGTGAATTAATTACAAACACCTTAGGACCTTGGAGACCTAGATCAACATCACCTGGAGACTTGTGCGAGCTCAGCATTCTCCAGCTCCATCACAGATCTACTGCATTAGAAACTTTAGGGGGAAAGCCTAACAATCTGTTTTCACAAGGCTTCCGGGTGATTCTAATACACACCCAAGTTTTAGAACTACTGACCTGGAATATTGTCTTCTACCCTCAAAGGAACTCAATGGTAGGGATTGATTTGACTCACTTTCACCCTCTCCTGAAAGGAAGAAAAGAAAGACAAAGAGAGAAAAAGAAAGAAAGACATGAAAGGAGAGAAGTAGCAGCAAAAACATTCTCCAAATCATGAGGCTCTTAGCACGGGCACTTAAGAAATATAATCAAAGGGTTATCTATCCCTTACACTGAAGCTCAAGTCATAAACATGACCGTATCATATTGCAACCCATATTATTGACTCTTGTGTTATAATGAGACGATAAGGGAGATACGGCATCACGTAATCATTTTGAGGAGCTTTTCTATTTCCTATAAGAATGGGGATAGGATACATGTCATACACTATATTCTCCCTCCAGAATTGTAGTCTACTTCATCCTTCCTATGACTCATTGAAACATGATTATTAATCAAACTAATATTTATCTGGGAATTGAAAAACCAGACAAGAACAAGCAGCATTACTGCCACTGCCAACTTAGCTCCTCAACAAAGGCACAGGCAGGGCATTTATATGATAAACTCAGCCAACTACTGTGCTTCTGTGCCGTGACTGGGGAGGACTGGATTTGACTGCAATTTCCAAAAGTCAGTGCAAGTGCAGTCCAGAGTTTAATCAACACTGGCTAATAGCCCTTGGCAGCTTTGGGTGGATGGCGTTCTCCACCTGCCCAGCTGGGTACCATGCCCTAAGCACCCACATTTGATGCACATTCATGATTTCTTGGTTGCTTATAGTCATCTCCCCCATCTGTTTGAGTGGCAGAGTGCCCATTCCAGAATAGTCTAATATTCAAATAGTTGTTCTTAACCTCTTTCGGGTTACACATCTCTTTGAGCATCTAACGAAAGCTATGGACCCTCTTCCCAACAAACTGTGATGCACACCCCCATAATTATATAAACATGTACATATATATTTATAAATAAAGTTTCAGAAGCTGCCCTACTCTCCAATACCTCCAGAGGACCATAGTGAAGTCACAAAAACCAGGTTAAGAATTTGCTTTAGAGTACAGAGAGTAAGTAAAATAAGTAGGTCTTTTTTTTTTTTTTCAAATGTCAAAGGTAACTCTAAAAACCACCATGTGCTTAGGAGATAGAACAAAAGCAATGCTACGCAGGGTTACAAGCAAAGTGCTATGGGAATGCTAAAGAAGCAGCTAGCAGTGTCAACAGAGTGGTACAGGAGTGCTTCATGGAGAAAGTTCTTTAATCAAGCAAATAAGAATAGGATTTCGACCAGGACAAAGGGTCCCTCCAGAATAAGGGAAAGTGTACACAAAGGCATGGAGATGCGAAAGTCCAGCGGTCCAGCTGGTGTGGCTCAAATGTAAAATGCATGGAAAGACAGAGAAGAGAATGGAAAGATAGAACAGAGTCAGATCATGGTGAGCTTTCAATTCAATGCTATTTCCAATGAGAAGCCAATAAACTTTTGGAGTAAGAGAACCTGAACCAACTTTATTCATGAGTGCCTGGCATCATCAAAATGCAGAGTGGTAGAACATTTGAAAAAGTTCTGCATATCCCAAACTGGAACCTATTGGTGAATCCACATGGTTCCCCTCAACTTTTTAGGGTCGTCTGATGTTTGTTCTGTTAAGTTAAATTAAGATGAACTCAAACGTCTTAGAGTTAGTTAAGCGCCAGTGTGAAAACAGATCCTGGTGGATGTCCAGTGAATTTAGAATCCAGGACGCTGCAAGAGTTAAAATGTATTTGGAACTGAAAGAATGAAAATCAACTTGGCCTGACAAGAGAGAAGCAACCCAGCCACTAATTAGGCTGGAAGGAGAGGCACAGGTAAAGCCAGCTGCAACGTTAATAGTAAACAGTTTCTGCCAAGGTCATGTGGCAGATGTAAATTACTATAATGACCCCCTCTTTGGGTGATTACTGACCAGTGATACCCCAGACCACTTGCTATTTTCGTTTATTAGTAGGGAACCCAATTTCTTGGCCACCTTCACCTCATGATAGCACCCAATCTCTAATTAATTCCCTCTTTTGTAATCCCACCTCAAAACAAAAACCAATCCCAAACTGATCCCTGCTTCCCTTAGACCATCTTCAAAATCCTCCAGTGAAAACCCATTGACATTGAGCTCGCTCCTCCTACTTGTCTAGTGGCACTTCTTTGAAGTGCCCTCCCTCCTGGAAAGGCAAGGAAGCTGCTCTTTGTCAGGCTACAGGCTTCTTCCTGGTTCTGTCTCAGCAATCCACTTGATAATGAAAGCTGTCCATTGTCAGGAGTCAAGTCAGGGCTCTTCAGGGAAGAGGTCTCCTTTTCTGTGTCAATAGCACAATAAAGTAGTTGCCATTCTCGGCGACAAGACTCAGCAGTTTCACACATGGGTTCTTCCAACAGAAGGGGAAGCGATGCTTTGAGTGGGTCACCCTGATCCCTCATCTTTTGAGGAAACATGGGTTAAGGAGGAAAGCAGAAGGAAAATGTGCTATTAAAGACCATTTTTGTGAGTAGTGTTTTTTTGGGTTTTGCTGGTGGTGGTGGTGGGGTTTTTTTTGTTTTGTTTTTTTGTTTTTTTAAAACAGCTTAAGTAACTGGGCTTAACAGAAATCTAAGAGAGAAGTAAAACGGGTCTAGAAAGGTGATGAAAAGTTCTGCCCTAGTTTCATGTAAAGCACATATTACAAATAGGGTAATTTTGATGATGTTGACCTCACTGCATGAAGGAGAGAGACTGAGGTTTTCATTGAGAGATTTTATTATAAAGACAAAAGAGGGGCGCCTGAGTGGCTCAGTCGTTAAGCATCTGACTTTAGCTCAGGTGACGACCTCTCAGTTTGTGAGTTCAAGCCTGGCATCAGGCTCCGTGGTAACAGCTCAGAGCCTGGAGCCTGCTTCAGATTCTGTGTCTCCCTCTCTCTCTGCCTCTTTCCTGTTCGTGCTCTTTCTCCCTATCTCTCTCTCTCTATCTCTTTCTCTCTCAAAAATGAATGAACATTAAAAAAAAAAAAAAGACAAAAGAGATGGGTGGAGGGGGCAGGAGACTGGGGTTGTCTCCAAGACATAAAAATAGGAAAGAAGAAGACAAGTTTAGAATTCAGAGTTTAGGAGCGCCTGGTTGGCTCGGTCAAAAGAACGTGTGACACTTGATCTCAGGGTCATGAGTTCAAACCCCACATTGGGTGTAGAGACTACTTAAATAAAATTTTTAAAATAAAAAATAAAAGGATTTAGAGCCTAAAGTGTGGGCCAGGGTCACCAGTAGAATCAAGAGTCTAAATAGGAGATTTCTCTTTGGTAGGAGAAGAAATAGTTACATAATTCTCCAAGTCAGGAACAAAAGAATAGCCAGAAGGGAGCAAGTGGGATGTTTTGCAGCATTTTTTAAAGCTTATTTTATTCATTCTGAGAGAGAGAGAGAGAGAGAGAGAGAGAGAGAGAGAGAATCCCAAGCAGGCTCTAAGCTGACAGCACATGGCTCTAACTTACGAACCATGAGATCATGACTTGAGCTTAAATCAAGTTGGATATGGGGCAGCTGGGTGGCTCAGTCAGTTAAGCTGCCAACTTCAGCTCAGGTCATGATCTCGCGGTTCATGGGTTTGAGCCCTGCATCAGGCTCTGTACTGACAGCTCAGAGCCTGGTGCCTGATTCAAATTCTGTGACTCCCTCTCTCTTTGTCCCTCCCCTGCTCATACACTGTCTCTCAAAAATAAATAAATGTTAAGGAAAATTTTTTAAGTTAAAAAAATAAATCAAGTTGGCTCACTAACTGAGCCACCCAGATGCCCTACAAAAGGGATTGAAGGGGAGAGAAGGGAAGCTGGGAAGTTAAATTCAGTGGCCTCTATCTTCATTAAGAGGTGCTGAACTTTCAAAAAGGGAAAGGAAAGAGGGGCATGTTTATCACCAGGCAGGGACATGAAGACTCTGAAAGAGCCAGTCCATGAGACTCATGTGGAGGTAACGTTGACCAGCAGAATAAAATAACCTGAGTCCTTCTAGAAAAACCCAGGTGCCAGATGTAATAAAAACAGTACTTTCTGCTATACCTTACAGTTCTAAAATACTTTGGAGAATTAACTCCTGTTGGTTTCTGAATATGCTAACTCAACATCTGCTTTGGGTTCATGGTATCTCCATGCAGTAGGTGAAAAAAATGAAGCCACTTGACATTTCATCCTTTGTCACCCTGTGGTGTCACAGCAAGAAGCCTCAGTCTTAGCTGGTAAAAATGAGGTTGGCAACACTAAATAAAGATGCCCGAGAAAGTTCCACAGGCAATTCAGGCTCAGAGTGTCATGATGAAGAACAGCATGGGGGAAGCAAACACATAATTGAGGAATTCACTGGAAGCAATGATGAAACATTGACCAACTACTTAGAATGCACTAGCCACCTCTTGGGTTTATTAAATACCTGTGCTGCTTTGCATAATGATAAACTCAAAGACATGCCCCTACCACACACACACACACACACACACACACACACACTTAATTTCTATTGATATCTTTGTTTCTTTGCTCTCTTAGTCAAGGAGTAACTTTTAAAAAAACATTTATTTTTGAGGCAGAGCATGTGTGAACAGGGAAGGGGCAGAGAGAGGGATACAGAGGATCTGAAGTAGGCTCCATGCTGTCAATGCAGAGCCTGATGTGGGGCTCGAACTCAGGAACCCTGAGATCATGACATTAGCCAAAGTCAGATGCTTAACAGACTGAGCCACCCAGGCGCCCAGGAAAAAAGTAACTTTCACTGTAACTGCATTACAAGGAAAAATGTCACCTCCAAGCACATACTTGTTCCCGTAAGCAACCTCCTTGTTCACACATTTTCCCATTCCAATTTTGCTGTTTGGGAGGAACCTGGAGATATGACCCTACAGAGCCATGTAGGCAATAATCAAATGGGGTCAACCTTAGATTTAGAAAAATCTTGCACCCAGGGATGCCTGGGTGGCTCAGTCAGTTAAGTGTCTGACTTTGGCCCAGGTCATAATTCATCTCACGGTTTGTGAGTTGGAGCCCCATGTCGGCCTCTGTGCTGACAGCTCAGAGCCTGGAACCTGCTTTGGATTCTGTGTCTCCCTCTCTCTCTGCCCCTCCCCCACTCATGCTGCGTGTATCTCACTCTCTAAAAAATAAATAAACATTTTTAAAATTTAAAAAAAAAAAAAAAGGAAAATCTCACACCCAAGAATCATCCCCAGACCTGGATCTGTGAAGGCCAGCATTCTGAGAGACTCTTCTAAAGCAATCTGATCATGTCTGTGCTGTCATTCATTAATTACCATGGGAATTACCAACTGTCATCATAAAGTCTTTTACAGGCACCGTGTAAATATTCAAAGATCATGTTAAAATTACACTGCGTGCTGCTGCAGCTGATGCTGTTTCATGGTGACCGTTTTGGAGAGCATGGAAAAGTACCACACTACAATTCCCATGATCCTTCCCCTGGAGCAGGACGCTGGGCCACAATTTTAACTCTTTACTCACAGCAGGGAATCATTCAACTGATCATTTCCGCTGAGGCAAATCTTATCCTCTAAACTAGGTGTGTCCTTAATGCTTTAGATGCCTTTTAGTACACTAACCACGCAACTTTCCATTGTAAAAATAAGAGCAAGAGGATTTCTTTTTGAAGTTTCCCAGGGCAGGAAAGAAGATTACAGCTTTCTTATACTTAAAACTAGTGTATGGAGGTTCATTCCAGCAGCTGTATGACTTGTCTGGCTTCTCTTAGACTCTGTGTCGAGTAGAATAAACATTCTGGCAAGATGAGACATTTGTCTGCCCTGACTTATGAAATCTCAGAGCCATCTCCAGACTTATTTGGGTGACCCATAAGCTCTGCTTGCTCCCCAAAGACATCCTCCAATAGCTCACCGTAATGTCTGAAACTTCTGCCTCTATAATTTTGACAGAGAAAACTACATCCAGAAGGTGTTTGTTAAAATACAAATGACTAGGCGATATTTTGAAAATACTTTTAATAATTTTCTTAGCAGTGATGATATTATCCTTACTCTGTAGGAATACCCTCATTCTTTTTTTTAATGTTTATTTTGTTTTTGAGAGAGGGAGAGAGAGAGAGAGAGAGAAAGGCATGGGGGAGGGGCAGAGAGAGAGGGAGATAGAGGATCCTGAGCAGGCTCTGCACTGACAGCAGAGAACCCAATGCAGGGCTCAAACTTTCAAATCGTGAGGTCATGACCTGAGCCAATGTCAGACACTTAACCGAGTGAGCCACACAGGCACCCAGGAATATCCTCATTCATAGCGGATGCATACTGAATAAATAGGGTGAATTGTCATAATATCTGCAATTCACTTTCACATCACTCAAGAGTCTAAAACTATGGAGTGAATACACGTACACACACTACTAGGCAAACCAAAAGATAAAACAAAGAAAGCAAAATGTCCACAATTGTTGAGTTAAAGTGAAAGTTATGAAGTTATTCTTGGTCCTATTTTTTTCAACTTTTTTTGTATTTTTGAATTCCTGAATTCTTATAAATGAAAAAATAGAAAAATGCAGATTTCCAAGGACATCTCAGATTCAGTGAATCCTACTCCCTGGGTGTGGAACCAAGAGAGACGGGCTTGTGAGGCCCAGAAGTAAGTTCTGATAAGTAGGAGTGATCGAATTACCGTGCTAAATGCTAATGAAGAAATAAGTGCAACAGGTATGTGATAAAAAGAGCAATTTATTTGGGGGACAAAAACCAACTCAAACTATTTCCTCTGAGCAAAAAATGCAACTTTGTTAACAGGACCAGAGTTAAATTACTCATGAGTGGCCTAGAAATGAAATTTAAAGAATTTAGAAGAGAGCTTCTGTAGAGAACAATGGGAGGGTCAAGAAGGGCTGGAAGAACAGTATAACGTTCTCAGTCTAGAAGAGATCTGAGCAAGTGCTCCAAATTCCTGGGACCAGAATTCTTCAGTGACTCCCACCTCTTCACGATATGGCCTCCTGGCAAAATCACCCACGGAGCTTTAAAAATAGAGCAACTACTGGGACCCCTGGATGGCTCAGTCAGTTAAGCATCCAACTCCTGGTTTCGGCTCACGGCGTGATCTCTTGGTTCATGAGTTCTAGCCCCACATCGGGCTCTGTGCTGACAGCGTGAGCCTGCTTGGGATTCTCTCTCTCTCTGCCCCTCACCCACTCATGCTCTCTTTCAAAATGAATAAATGAACTTAAAAAATATATATGTATTTACATATATATACATACACACACTTATTTATTTATTTACTTACATATTTATTTATATTTACCTCGACTGTTGCCTGCTGTCCCCAACGCCTACCACCACCCACTAGAACAGAATTTCTACATTTTAGAGGCTCATAGGCAATTCTAACACACACACCCAAAGTTAAGAAGCTGCAGCCCAAACTCTCCAGCCAGGTAAATTCTGTCTCAAGGGCAGGAACCTCTCATAGACGTCTTCATAGCCCAGTGGGTCAGCGCGGTGCCCAACACTTAATAGGTTCTAAACAGATGCTAATTGGATGAATACATTGACAGCCTAAATTGATAAATGGACATGAATCTGGAGTGCTGGGCAACTGTAGATAATTTGAATATCCTGAAGTGAAGGTGAGAGAGAGAGAGCGTGAGATCACAGGCAGAAAGGAGGAAAAGTAGACACCAAAGAAAATTCCACCTGTTTTGCAATTTTCCTTAGAGCTGTGCCTGGGCTTGTAAGCTCATTGCAGACAAGCGGGAGAATGGGGGCAGAAAGTCTCTTTTTGTGATATCTGCACATTTGTGAGCCTCTTCATTTGTAGGTTCTTGCTGTGTTCCTATAGTCCTAAAAGTCTCCAGAATATTATTCCCTTATATCTAAAGACATTACTAAATCCTGAGGATCCCAGGCTCCCTGAAAAGGGCATCATCTGAGTGTCTTACTTGAGCTGGTACAAGATGTGAAATCTGTCTATCCATTTAAATTTTCACCCATTTCTTGGGGCGCCTGGGGGATTCAGTTAGTTGATTGAGTGTCCGACTTTGGCCCAGGTCACAATCTTGCAGTTTGCAAGTTCAAGCCCCATGGCTCGGAACCTGGAGCCTGTTTCTGATTCTGTGTCTCCCTCTCTCTCTCTCTCTCTCTCTCTCTCCGTCCCTCTACCACTTGCACTCTGTCTCTATCTTTTAAAAATAAACATTTTAAATAAATAAATAAATAGTCACCTATTTCTTGCCTGAGGTTTAGGCAGGATGCAGGGTTCCTTTTAGTAATAGAATTGTGACTCATGAAACAGTGCTTACTGGAAATTCTTGTCCTTAAAATATTGGACATAAAGGGGTATGTTTCTCTTAGCTGGTAGACAAGAGGAAGTTCTGATCATTTCTTTGTAAATAGTAGCCCCAGTCTCCATCCACAAATGGATCAGTGGTGATTGTTTCTTTTGGAGGAAAGGAAGAGGAACAAAACGAATAAGGGGAAGGCAGGCACTAAATGACGGTCTGAGCTGTCTCCTGGAAATGTGGGTGGATAATTGGGGCCTGGCTTTGGAAAACTAGTATTACAGGACGGTCCATTCCATCACTACGTCACACATTTCACCACTGCAAGCTCCTGAATCTGAGCATTCGCTGAAGCCAGGTGAGGAGGACCCACAGATGTATATTTAAGATTCATCCTCGGGGTCGCCAGGGTGGCTCAGTCAGTTAAATGTCCGACTTCGGCTCAGGTCATGATCTCGTGGATTGTAGGCTCGATCCCTGCATCCGGCTCTGTGCTGACATCTCAGAGCCGGGAACCTGCTTCGGATTCTGTGTCTCCCTCTCTCTCTGCCCTTCCCCCACTCTCTCCGTCTCGAATATAAAACAAAACATAAAAAATGTTTACAAAAATTCGTCCTCCGCTCTTAATACGGAAACCTGACTTTCCTGAGTTCTAGTTGGATGAGGTTTGTGCACATGATTTCCACAATTTCTTGTCCAGCCCTTCTGGCCTCCATGCTGGCTTTCCACTCCAATTTATCATACCCACTGTGAAGATTTCTGCTTCATGGAACTCCTTGGGAAGCTCATTAGAATTCTGGACCTTGTCCCCTGAAGGATGTCCATAGCTGCGACATCTGAGCACATTTCAGGGGCTCATGAGCCTCTCTGGAGTGACTGTTATAAACCCATAACAGACCTTCAAAAACTCCTTATCACCTACCAAATATGTTCTTAAAACCGGTTGGCTGTCATTCAAAACTCCCCATGGTATCTACACTACCTATTCTTTCAAGATCACCTCCCAAAATCTATTCCGCTAACTAACATGTACTGAGCATTTCTCTCAGTATGTTCTAATGTTTTATTAAAATTATACATTTTAATTGTACATATATGCTCATGTTTATATGTATATGCAATTATACAAATAGTAAAATATAAATATATAACATGATATATAAAATAGCTTCGTTAATGTATTTAAAATATACACTAAATTTAATTTAGTTTACAAAGAATTAATGTAATTACATTACATTTAAAATGTTAAAATGATATACTATACCAAACATAGAACATTATATCAGAAAGAGAGTGGTAACAAAGATGTAAAACATACAGAACTTTTTTGGGAGTGTACAATTTAGAAATAAAGATAAGGAACTAAATAACTATAACATAAGTTAAAAAGTGTCAAAAGGTTGTGGCAGACACTGCTGTCTGTCTACTCAAGGGTCATTTTCTCTTTATTCCTTGTTGTCAGAGCAAAGGTTTTGTTCCATTGTGTAATTATCCTCAGTGTAACTGGTTTTTTTCAGCTCTTTAGAAGGGATGCAAAGTGGGAGAGAATCCCTTTTTTCTACTATAGACATAGGTGCATAAGTGGTGAAACGTGATGTTTGGAGCTGCAGCAGCCCTGTTGTGACTGAGAATAGTTTGAGCTTGTAGACGCCATACTGAGATTGACAGAGCAGAAAGATGGAAGACTCCAAGTCCTTGACAAAATGGTAGAATTTCCAACCTGACAGACCAGGAAATTAGCTGCCTTCCATACTTCATGTGAGTGAGATCCTGAATCCCTTTACAATTGAAGACATTCTGAGTTGTATTTTCTGGTACATGAGTTGAAAGTATCCTCATTGATTAAGTGTCTTAAGACAGAGCATGGATAATGGGCTCTGGAAATCAGAAAAGGAGTAGACTAGTGGATGAATCAGGAGTTTAGCTCTGTGTGTGTGTGTGCACATGTTTATGCATACGTGTATATATGTGTATGTGTATATATATATGCATGTGTATATGTGTGCACATATAAATACAAAAATGTTTTATTTTTTATCTTTGTTATCTTGAGACACTGTAGCATAGTAGGAAAGATCTGGGACTGTAATCATTCATTCACCTTCTGCTACCTTGAGTAGTGCTACTTTGGGAGAGTTATTTAATTTATATGAGGCTCAGCATCCACAAAATAATACAGTACTCCATACCTCATAGAGTTTCATGAGGATTAAATGAAAGTGTATGTAGGAAGTGATTGGCACAGTGCCTGAGACATGATATACCTTCAATATATGGTATCTACTGATAATGTTTCTTTTATGCAGACCAAAAAATGTTTATTGAGTACCTACTATGTGCTGGACACTTTACTAGGCATTGAACATAATGGTAAAAGAAACCCAGTATGATCCCTGCTCTCATGGAGCTTATGATTTGACTAATGATGACACAAATAATGGTATAATTATAAACCGAAACACATGCTGAGAAGTGAAATAAGGCACCATGCAATTGTGCAAGAGGTGAAGCTGACTTTGTCTAGGGCTTAAGGAAGGCTTTACCAAGAAAGTGGAATTTCAATTTGGGGCTGGGGACATGGTAGGAAGATCGTCACTCTAGCTTACAAAAACAAATACATTTATTTACTTGTTCCTGGACTATATACTTTTTAAGGTCAAAAATTATATTCACATAATCATGCATTCCTTTGTTTATATTCTTTGTACCCAGCACAGTGACCAGGCTCATTACAGACAACCGTAAACATTTGTGGATTGAATGGGTTAAGCTTTCTGATTCTCTCCTAGTAAAAATAAATAAATAAGGAAGTAAATAAATAAGTATAAAATGTCTATTTCAAGGAGATGAGGAATGGAAAGCACTTGAACACATAGTAAGGGCTCAATAATTGGTAGCTCTTCTTTTTATTTATTTATTTTTTTTTTTATTTTTTTATTTTTTAATTTCCAGGAGAGAGAGACAGCGCGAGCAGGGGAGGGTCAGAGAGAGAGCGGGAGACACAGACTCTGAAACAGGCTCCAGGCTCTGAGCTGGCAGTCAGCACAGAGCCCGACGCGGGGCTCGAACCCATGAACCGCGAGATCATGACCTAAGCGAAAGTCGGACGCTCAACCGACTAAGCCACCCAGGCGCCCCTAATTGGTAGCTCTTATTATTACTATCAATATAGCTTTATAACTTGCACATATTATCTCTGCTACTATGTCGTAAGCTCCAGGGCAGTGGGAAAAGTCTCTTACTTATCTTTGCTTATCTCGGAGTCTCGCATACAATAAATTTCTTATAAATATTAAGAAGATGCATGACTTTCTTAATTAGGAGTTAAGCTGACAGATTAAAGAGACTATGTACATTGAAAAAATAAATTATCACAGCTAAGTTAACCACTCCCTTTAGGGAATACTTAATGCCAGGTTTCTAAAATCAACATAAAATATGCATTTAAAAAAACTTTAGGGGCGCCTGGTGGCTCAGTCAGTTAAGTGTCCGACTTTGGCTCAGGTCATGATCTCACGGTTCTTGGGTTCGAGCCCCGCGTTGGCTCTGTGCTGACAGCTAGCTCAGAGCCTAGACCCTGTCTTCAGATTCTGTGTCTCCCTCTCTCTCTGACTCTCCCCTGCTCATGCTGTCTCTATCTCTCTCTCCAAAATAAATAAAACATTAAAAAATTTTAAGAAAACTCGAAAAACTGTTGTAAAAACCAGGCAGAACTCTGTATGGAGGAAAAATCGCTATAGAACAATTCATACAGAACACTATGCATGTAATTAAAAACTTACAGCTTTAATGTCACCCTTTCAGGGACTATTCAGCCAAAGGTCACTAACCTCTACCACAATTCCTTATTTTAATTTTTTCATACCACTTACAGCCACCTGATATTTTGCCTCTTCGTTTGATTGATTAATGAACTGACTGATTTTCAAGTTGCTTATCTCCCTCAACTAGCCTATAAGCTTTATGGGAGCAGAGATCTTGTCTGACTTATTTTCTTGCTATAGTTATAGTACCTAGAACTGTACCTTGCATATAGCTAGTGGAAACATAAATACCTGCTGAATAAAGGAACATATATAGAAAAATAATGTGGGGTGCCTGGATGGCTCAGTCAGTTGAGCTTTGGACTTTGGCCCAGGTCAAGGTCTCACCGTCTGTGGGTTCGAGCCCCGCATCAGGCTCTGTGCTGACAGCTCAGAGTCTAGAGCCTGCTTCGGATTCTGTGTCTCCCTCTCTCTCTCTGCCCCTCCCTAATTCGCACTCTGTCTCTCTCTCTTTCTCTGTCTCAAAAATAAACATTAAAAATTAAAAAAAGAAAACTAATGCTATTTATTATTTATGGATGTATATGTACCTTTGCAAAAATATAACAGGATATTAGAAGTAGAAATAGGAATCTTGGGGGGTGGTTCTTGAGGAGTCAGGGGTTTGAGGGATAAGCCTCAGCATGGTGGTTGGAGGGGGCTTTATTTATATGTGAAACGGTTTACTTCTTTAACAAAAATAAACAAGCACAAGATGACAAGATGTTAAATATTCTGATGGTGAGCATTTGAGTGTTTGCTATAATATTCTTTCTACTTTTCTGTGTTTAAATTTCTCAAAACAAAACAAAAAAAAAAAGAGAAAGAGACCAAGAGAACATCTGAATGGAGAAGAGTGAACTAAGCCCTTATAGTTTTACAGGAACTAAAGCCGTCTGATGTGCTGCTACCTACACTTGATCATCACAATAACTTTGAAGTGATTATTATCACCTTCATATTCTCTGGCCAGAAAATGAGACCAAGATTGAGGAAGGAGTCACCATGACCACCTCTCAAGTTAAGACACTGCTTGGCTGAGAACCTGATCTAGGGACGATTTCTTGCTCAAGCAGTAACATCAACGTCCTTCAAATATGAGAGCCGGGCAAGAGGTAAAAGAAATTAGCTTTGAGGCCTATAGGCAAGAGACCTCAGAGATCAATCTAAACTACTGGGCAATGAATGAGTAAATATTTTAATACAAATAGAAAATATGCTCCCAATGACCTTAGGCTACTTTAAAATTTAAACATTTTTTAAATGTTTATTTATTTTTGAGACAGAGAGAGACAGAGACAGAGTGCATGTGGGGGGAGGGCCGGGGGAGACACAGAATCCGAAGCAGGCTCCAGGCTCCCAGCTGTCAGCACAGAGCCCAACGTGGAGCTCAAACTCAAGAACCGCAAGATCATGACCTGAGTTGAAGTTGGTCACTTAACTGACTGAGCCACCCAGGTACCCCTAGTTGCTTCAACTTTTTAAGTCTTATTTTTCTTACCTGTAAAATAAGGTATTTACCCGCCTCATAAGATTTTTGTGAGGATTGTATAATACATGTATTTGTGCATTACATAAATTGCATAAAGTTTATGCAAGAGACCCAGCATAGTGTCTGGCACTTAATAGATGTTCAATATTTGTGTGTTTCCTTTGGGTTGCCTATGTTCCCATGCGTTATGTTGAACCATTGAGAACTGCTTTTTTTTTTTTTTTTTTTTTTTTNTTTTTTAGGAACAATGGATGAATGGGGGAAATTTCATGAGATTTGCAGTATGACTATGAATGTAAGCTTGGATACCGCTATTCACTGTCTCATCTTGAATTCACGTGAGGGAAGAGCAGCAGAGAGTCTGAATAAGACTGATGATTGTTTGGGGCCTGGGCTTGAGAGTCTATTTGCAAGGATAAATAAAAGGGATTTGCAAGCATGTAAGGAGGAGAAGGACAGTCCAATTGGCAGAGATGGGTTTACATAATCAGGGTTAGGCAATTGCAAACCAGACAGCTGCTCTATAGCTTTTGGCACCAAAATACATTGACCAGCTGGGATATCATTAATGCTTAACAGTTTTATCCTTATGACCATATCTTGGCCAATTAGGTTGTCTTTGACCACCGAAGGGTGTAATATATTCTGATGTAAATGCCACACGTGTATCCGTATACCACATATTCTATTATTTGGATGTAGAATATACACTAAATATAAATGTATCCACAGCCAGGTTAGATGGTGTGATTAAAGAGAAATAGAATTCAAATATACATTGATTTCTTTAAAAAATCAATATTCTAGGAAACACTTTTTCTGGTGTATACTGAAGTAATAGGATTCAAATAATTAAAATAATTTTAAGCAGAGTTTTTAAAAGAATGATTATAGAAAAAGAAATATGGCTAGGAAATCCCAGGTCTGTACACTGTATGCATACAAATAAATACAGAAGGAGAAATAGATCACTAAAGACAGTGATTTTCTATAAACAGAAAACTTCTGGAAGTGTCAGAAGGAACACTTGATCCATTGTTAGCCCCTGAGGCCATTTCAGAAGTGCTCCTACACAGGTAATCTCCAGAAGCTTCTTAAATTATGGGACGGAACAAAACCATTAAGAACATTTAATTAAGACAATTGAATGCCATGAAATTTCCCAGAATGCTTCACACACTACTGTTTAATATTTCAAAGTATTCAGAATATTTTCAGAAATTGCAAGTGTGGCATTTACAGAATAAAATTATAATATGAAGATTTTATACAGCAGCAAAAAATAAACGGTCATCCAAACACAGTACATTAACTTACTACCCAATCCTAAATGCATATGGATAAAGGGTTTCACCAGTAAATTCTTTCCATTTTTATTCCTTTGCCATTTATTTAATTTCCTGTCTACTGGAATTCCTTGGTTACTTTCATTAGCATCTCTGGATTTACCTTTAAGCCTGGTACTGGTTGTATATTTTTTTATTTCCCGGTAATTTAGGTAAACCACTAAAAGTTAGATCACTCTTCCTTCTTCAAAGCCAGAGACCTGACCTTAAGACCTTTATATGGGGAGTATCAAAAATAAAGAGGCAGCAAAGCAAACCACTCCTTAAATCTATGGAACTAAAATAAGCGTTTGATAGAAGACAAATAAAACACTGAGATGCAAAGTGCACCTACATGTATGAAGAATCCTTCCTACAAACACTATATACATGTTTTCGGTGGTGCTTTGACAAGCTATTAAAGAAGCCAACTTTTACTATCTACCTTCTTTCTTTTCCTACTTCGGATGGAGGGCTTTTACCAGAACTGGAAGACACTAGATCATGGAATATTAGTAGAGGAAAAGATTTTAGCAATCATCTGGTTCAGTCTGTCATATAGAGATGAAGCCCTTGAGGTGGAGGAAGTTTCTACAACTCCTTAATATCCTCCTGCCAGCATGGCAGAACCAAGACTGGAACCCAAATATACACCAATAACTAGATGAATACCATTTCCTCTAGATTGTTCTATCCCTCTAGTTTTTAAACTGCCTTTCCCTTATAATAGTATGCACTGACTAGCCAGTTCCAAACTGAATAACAAGCACCTTTACTACTATGGTTTTGATTTCCAAAGGTCCTAGTGGGATCTCTTTTTAAGTGGAAAATCCTGGGATGAAGGGATCCTGCGCATGAGATTCTGCCTGGGAGCCTGCCTGGAGTAGGTGTCCATGCTCATGCTCAGTCTTCATCTTGCACTGGCACTCCTCCACCAGCATCACCACCTTGACCACAGGGGAAAGGCCAGTGCAGTTCAGCTGCAAGTGCATCGTGGTGAACTTGGCAGGCAAGCAGTGGGAACAGAATGTGTGGGGGTGCTGCGCAGCTCCAGGAAAACGAACAGACCCACATTTCCCAAAGCAAAGGTTGTTCTGTACAACTACTTTCTCACAGTCTTCGTGGGTGATCGCCTAAAAGGCAAACACATCTCCATTAAAGTATCATGAGTCATCTCATTAACATCCGTGATCCAGAAGCTATAAACTATATGTCTGAAGATAATTCAGACTAGAATTTCAAACACTTTCCAATTTTGGATATTTTACAACATCCAAGTGATGGTTAATCTATAACAGCAGGGGCACCTGGCTGGCTCAGTCGGTTAAGTGTCTGACTTCGGCTCAGGCCATGATCTCACGGTTTGTGAGTTCGAGCCCCATATAGGACTCTCTGCTGTCAGTGCAGAGCCTGCTTCAGATCCTCTGTTTCCCTTTCTCTGTCCTTCCCCCACTCTCAATCTCTCTCTCTCAAAAATAAACATTCAAAAATCTATAAAAGTATAAAGCCACCTCAACTAAATTTCTTTTATTGAGTATATTGATAAATTAGCCTTTAGGAAATCCCTAAGTTGAAAAAGAAAATGCTTTGCATCTTAAATGTCAAACTTTAAGAAATTTTGTCTAATTGGATGTTACCAGGTAAAAAAACTCTAATGGCTAACTTCCTATACAAGCAATGCTCCATATCTTTCTACACTTTGCCGTGCACTATACCCAACAGATTCTCCATAAGTGTTCGGTTGTTCATAGAACAGGTCAGAACATCATGAATTCTATTCTATTTTTCAGTGTCTCCAGTACATTCAAATCAGTGAAGTTACATGTGGCCAAGCGATGGCATCTATGAAAACAGATCATCCTGAGTTATATCACCTTTGCCTCCTCTAACCCCATTCACCTGGCTTGATGTGCCCTTTAAGATATATGAGTCAAACACCTTAATTTTAATTTAATTAACACTGGAATGTAAAATAAGAGTTTCAAAGGAAATTTGGCTGCACGATTCTTAGGAGCAATTTTGTAATTGCCCATGGCCAACAAAGCCATCATTATTATTTGATAATGCATTTACTGTGACATATCCTTGCCTTTTCAGGCAGAATACTTAACTGCCTTACACAGTCAATTACCTTATAATTCTGCCTGCTTAATTGGGTAGCGTTATTGGACTGTAAATTTTTACTCTACCCTGCATGCTTTTGGTTCAGTATTTCGTGTTTAAGGACTTGATGCAGTTTCTCAGTTTAAATTAACATTTGGAGTGTGGGGCTTGCCAGGACCGACTGGAGGAAGTGGATAGTAGACCGCCCCTTTGTCTTGATAGGGAAGAATCAATCATAATAACCACAAATCAGCCAACACAACATGAAGCAGGAGGTGTTGTTTCAGGAGCGAATGTGATTTCACACCGATACCGGTTTTTTGAAAGCTAATGAGAAAAATAAATTAAATCATCTTTTGCAGCGGCCGATGTTAAAAACTCTGCGGCCCCTTCTGCCTGACTGCCTATGAAGTAGCTTGGTGTGAAATACAGGGATTAAGACTGAGATAGTAAGAATGAGAGTGTTTGGGGAGGAGTCCACTGTTTCCTCCCTTATCTATGGGTGGAGTTGACCTGCTCATCTACATCCCAATAGAGTGTTAGAGAAACAGCTGGAAAGAAGCTCTGGTTATTTCTCTAAGTTCCCAGTTTTCCTAACGGTGGGTCCCCTTCTTACTTATCTCTCTGGATTGACTCCCTTCAACATAAAAATAAGGAAAAGCCCATGAACCAAAGGTCTGCGCCATCAATATGAATGGTTACTAATATTGGCAATAGCATCATACCATTCTTACAGCATTTCCGGAATACCAAGAAACTGTGGAAAGCTGGAAGGAAATTTGGGGAGCGTGACCATACCCTGCCAGTCCCTGTGATGAACGCCCAAGGGCCAAATCTGGGGGTTAGGCGAGACTCTGGCCGCGTTCCCTCCTACTTTCCACCTGTGCCAGTTGTCCGCCCCTTTCTTGCAAGCTCCGACCCCCTCTCCCTCCGGAACAGATACCTGGCTGAAGGGCACTGTCCTACAGGTCTCCTGATGTACTTCGTGGCTTTTGATGGGCAGGATGATTCCCTGGGAAGCTGGACCCATTCTGAACACAAAGTGGTGCCAGAACCTCTTGGCTTCTTCCCGTAGGGGAGATTTCTCCATCTGCATCCCATCTTTCGGCTGGGCGAGAGCCCGGGTCCCAGGCGGGAAGTGCTCACTGACCGAGTCCCGGGGTGGGCGCACTTGTTGCTCAGGCTTCTTCCAGAACCTTCCAAACCTGGACAGCATCTTCTCTCTCTGCCTCTGGCCTTCCCCTGCACCTATCAGGTGTGGCACTGCAACAAAAAGATCCGGCTTCTCCTCAGCCTCCTCGTGGTGGCCCATGGGGAGTTCTCTGTGACTCCTTTCTGGGAGCCTGGGGGAAACAGGAGTCTGACTCTGGTGGCCTTCCCGGTGCTGCTGCGCAGCCTTCCCTAGAGGCAGGAGCACCAGCAGCCGAAGGAAGAGGAGACACATGCTGTGAGGGCCCAAGCTTCTTTCAGATTCGCAGATGGTGAGGTCTAAGGGAAAGGTTCACTCTCTGCAGGAACAAACAAGGAGATCCTATATATAGATACCTGCCTTGTGGGATGGAAAGGCAGGTGGTCAGTAGCCAGCAGAGTAAACACATTTATTGTTTGCTTGAATTATGTAGTGCTAATGGTGTCCTGCCTTCTCTTTAGTTGTGTGTGTTTTAGAAGGCCCCAGTGAAAGCCTGGGACCCAGGGGGTAATTAGCTGGCACTTTATCGTCTGAGATTTACAGAGCAGTTATCCCTGAAAACAACACATTCTTTTCCCCGGATTTCCCATCACTGTTATTAGAAGAAGGACCAGAGTCAACGGACATCTGTGGTGCATCTGCTTTGCACTGGGATAGAAAAGACAAGGCATGGTTTTATGAAAGAAGTGTATCCAATAACAATTAAAGGCATGCATTTAGTGAAAGCCCAAGCCTCTAGGCTTCACACACACACACACACACACACACACACACACACACACACAGGCAGCCAAAGAAGTATATCAAAATTATAAGGAAGGAAAAGGAAGAAAGAAAGATGTTAACTTTGTTGAGCAGAGGACTCTCTTACTTAGATGTGGTAGAGGTTGTTGGTTTTTACATAATAACCGAATAAAGGGGATACATGCTCCTTTTCCACACAAGGAAACTCACAGTTCCCAAATTAATCCCCTCACTTTCAGAATCAGATACCGGACGCTAAGTTTCACAATGGGTCAGCCATCAGATAAACTCTTTCAATTGTTCACAAACTTCTCAACCGGGTCCTCAGTAATAGACTGACTGCTTCTCAGTCTTCAGTGAAGGTGGGGAAGTATCTCCCTCAAGCCACTCTATTGATTTTTTTTCTTTCGCTAAACAAAGAGCCAGACTTGAGAACGTGGATTCTAAGAACCAGGTTTGATAGCTCTGGCCCTGAAGCTGGCAGGTCAATTCTTTATCTTACAGAATCCACATCATCTTCCTTATGCTACAGTAATTGATGACCAGGTAAAATAAAGATGGAGGCAAACATTCATCTTCAGGAATCAAAAGAGATTTGTTAGTTGATTATCATTAGAAAATCACACAAGGGTATGAGAAATAAACAGATCCACACACTGAAACCCATAAATTGAATTCAATTGACCGTGTACTCCATTTGAACAGTATTTCCATTGGCAATTAATCCCATACTTGCATATATTTCTTCCCTTTTAACTTAATTACCATATTCCTTGCTTTTAGTAACACACATAATCCAGAAACATTGTCCCCATTTCCGTATTGATTAAGCTTTCTAAGAATTGCCCCATTAGAATCTTTGTCCAGACATTTGTGTTCCTTTAATAGTCGTGCCTGATTTCTGTGACATAAAGCCCGATGTAAATTCCTTTATTTACAATAATGAACAATTTTTAAATGGACCATCATTTTCCCAAATTCTCTCAGAAGAGATATCTTTTGCCCATACCAAACATCCACAGGACCTGGGCTACTATTAATTAAGGTACAATTAATTGATCCATACTAAATGAACATTAGTATTTGCCATTTCTTTTAAAGTAATTTTAAAAGTTGCCTGCCATTTGAATTTCTTGATTCCCCTCTGCTATCTAATGAAATAGACTTTCCAGAGCTGGCTACTCTGCCCCAATTATAAATACAGTCTTGAAGCCAGCTATGTTTCTGGATTTCTTTTAAACTTTACTTTTTGGCACCTGAAATTCCAATGCCATCAATCACAGTGGCTGTCATTTCCCCAAACAGAAGTCTGACCCAGAGATCCCACTCAGGGTCTCAGATTGCCCAGCTCTGCAGATAGGATACAATTCAAATAATTACAATTGCATTCAAATTTGTGGAAGATTCACTTTGTGGGTTATACATCGTGTTAGATATAAGCAGAAGACAGAAAGCGGTAAGAACTTGGTTCCTGCCCTCAAGCAGGTAGCGTAGCCTAGTGGTACTGTACATTCTATAATCTAATTATATGAGCTGTAGTGATGTCAGTTATCCATTTTTAACCTTCCTGTAGTCCTAACAGCTTCTTCTTCGGATCCTAATTTTGGTATTTGGTCATTTAAAAAATTGGTCATTTAAAAAATTCTCATACAGACTTTGCTTTTGCTGTTCTGTCATTTCTGTTGAGAAGATGTGCACATATCTTGAAGGATAAAGCAAGCAAAGTAAAGCCTCCTGCGGTGAGAACATAGGTCTGTCTTCAACTCCTGTCTTTTACAGCTAAGGGCAGATGACATTGACCTTTGACCTCTGTGTTCTCTCGTCAATTCTAAAACTATGTATGTGATACATCATAGTTTACTCTTAAGACCGTAAACATTTTGTAGCTTTGAACAAAAATATGCTGCCTCTGTGGGTCTTCGGTGAGACAAGCATCTGGTTACCTCCCAGTTTGGATGAAGCCAAATGGAGGTAGGTCCGGAGGAGGCCTCCAGGCTCAGCAGGACACAGTCGTGTGGAGAGAGCACCAGAGATTGTTGGTGTACTTAGTACCAAATGCCACAGTGAGAGGCAGGCCTGAGTTGACATGGGCCCCCGCCTGCCACGTCCAGTTCCTGGGACAACATCAGGCCCGCATGAGAGCCAGAGGGGCTAATCTCATCGTTCATCCATTGTAATTCACAACTCACGCTCAGCATCATCTGAACTCTGCTTTCAACTTAACATGGTTTTCCTGGGCACTACAGGGCCTACAGAAAGGTGGAGATCCCAACGTGCCTGAGAGGACACAGCAGTCACGTATTTCTGTCCCTCTTACAGGCTTTTCAGAAGCTATAAAGTGGTCTAGTGCCCTCTGAGGGGAAACAAAGAAGCTAAATTCTTTCCTGAAAACCCCAGACCGACAACAAAAGGTGAGAGGTAGTGCTGGGTCGTAGATGGGCATTGGAGGTAAGCTGGGAAGTAGAAAAGAGAATTTGGGTGGATGGATTAGTGAAAGAAATCTGCGTAGGGTGTGTGCCACTGTTTCCTAGCTACCCTTCTTTCCAAAATATGGAAAAGCAATAGGGTTGTAGGGGGTAGGTTATTTTCAAAGAACCCAAATTAAGGCAGAATCTTCCTCTTTTTTTCCCAAAGAACAGAGAATAGGACAAATTAGGATAAGTGGTTTCGGCTTCAACCTTATCTTGATTTGGTTCAGTAAATCAGTCAAAGCCTAGAACTCCCCCTCTGTACTCCTCTCCCTGCCACTTTCTGTGGAAAGAAGACTTTGGGAAGAACTTCATTCCCCAAAGATGCTCTGCTCATTGGACTCACTGATGCATTCATTCATACAGCATATTTTTGAGTGCCAGTCTGCATAAGGTCTTGGGGATAAAATGGTAAGGGTGTCCTTGCCCAGGCCCACTGGAATTTGCAACCTATAGGAAGACACTAGCTTATTCAAGATAAGTTACACAAGGAAAAGGTTGGCAGGCACCACTCCTGTACTAATCAAGGACTTTCAAGTGGATCCAAACTCCAAAGGCAGAGTGAACTGGCACACTGTGTTTATGTTAATTTTATTCAATAGATAGGTGTTGAGTGCAAGGATGTGCAATAAATGTGCCCTCATTCTCTCTCTTTTAATTTTGATGACGTACTGAATATTTGTAGTCACAAAACTTAAATAATACAAAACATTGTACTGTTAAAGAGAGATCTTCCCGTGCCTTCCCAGGCTTCCTGTCCTGCCACAGAGGCAATCACTGTTATCAACTTATTTATATTGAGTCTTCTAAAATTGTCACCTGTTAGGACACCTGGGTGGCCCGGTCGGTTAAGCTTCTGACTCTTGATTTCAGCTCAGGTTATGATCTCATGGTTCACGAGATCGAGCCCTGATACAGGCTCCGTGCTCTCAGTGGAGTGCTTTCTTGCTCTCTCTTTCTCTCTCTCTCTGTCAAAATAAATAAGTAAATATTTTTTAAAAATAAGATAAAAATGTCATCTGTTATGAGCTGAATTATGTCCCTCCCAAAAATTCACGTGCTACAGACTCAATGCCCCAGTACCTCAGAATATGACCATATTTGAAGATAAGGCTTTTAAAATGAAGCCATTAGGGTATGGGCCCTAGTCTGATAAGACTGGTGTCCCTGTAAGAAAAGGAGATGAAGGGGAGCCTGGGTGGCTTAGTCGGTTAAGCGTCCGACTTTCGCTTAGGTCATGATCTCACGGTTCCTGGGTTCGAGCCCCGCGTCGGGCTCTGTGCTGACTGCCAGCTCAGAGTCTGGAGCCTGTTTCAGAGTCTGTGTCTCCCTCTCTCTCTGATCCTCCCCTGCTCACGCTGTCTCTCTCTCTCTCTCTCTCCTAGAAATAAAATAAAAATATTAAAAAAAAAAAAAAGAAAAGAAAAGGAGATGAAGACAAAGACACATAAGGAGAGATGGCAGTCTGCAAGCCGAGGAGAGAAACAGGCTTACCAACACCCAGATTTGGAACTTCCAGCCTCCAGAACTGTGAGAAAATAAGTCTCTTCTTGTTTAAGCCACCCTGTCTGTGGAACTTCGTTATGTATCCCACAGCAAACTAATATAACACTCAAAGGGAATGAAACGTGTAGCCAATACAAAAGGGTAAATATCAAATGGAGTCGCATGCCACAAAAATTCCCCATTTCCTCTGATCCCCAAGTTACTTTTATGATCAGATTATTCCATTTGCAGTTTCAGTGATCTGTTGCTCTCTGTCCCAAACACTCCTGCCCCATGAAAAAGCATTTTATTTATTTATTTTTGCAAATGGGGATGTATGTATCACTGTGCACAAGTCGTAGGCTATGTGACTAATCAGCTACTTACCAAGATTGTAGAGAGAGCACCTGCAAATCTAGAAGAAGGCCAAGGGGGCTGATGCACCTTCACCGTGTGCCCACCATCCTACTGCCCACCCTTCCCACTGCCAGCCTTGACTTACAGCCAGGCCAGGATGCCTTCACCAATGCTAAGCTCTGTCATGCTCCTCTTCTCCATCTTTACAGTTTACCTGGCTCACTTCTCATTCTGCAGAGAGCTGCTCTCAGAGAGTAATGGAAGAAGAAGTAACTCTGGACTGGAAGCCAGAAAACCTTTATAGGGTTCCTGATTCTGCCTTACAGCTTGTAAGCTACAGGATCTCTGGCACTCCAGGTCCTGAACCTTACCACGGACAACGCCCTTCCTTCCTCATCTGGCTCATTGCCTTTCTTTTCATCCTTAATCCTATCACCCTGGGTAACTTCAGTGTCTACATGGACGCATCTGACCAACAACAAGACATTGGCATTTTATGATGCTGCATTCAATACCTGGACTGAAATCTGATGACCCCAGTTCAACTGGCTTCCCTATCCCCCTTACATGTTGACTTCTATTATGATCAGGATTGGTGAATTTCACATTCCATTCGCATGACAACATTCTGTTGTGTCAGGTCTACACAGTTGTTCCCTATTTTCTTCTTTGTCTTCATAACAGTTCCACCACCATTGTAGTTAAATGGTGACTTGTGTGAACATTTGTTTAACATCTGTCCCCACTTTAGATTTTAAAGCCCATGAAAGTAGTATTAGGTCTTTTGTAATCACTATCTCAAGCCTTAGAACAGTTCCTTCCACGTGGTAGGTGCTCAAAACTACTGGTTTAAAAATGAATGAATAAGGGGTGTGTGGGTGGCTCAGTTGGTTAAGCATCAGAGTCTTGGTTTTGGCCCAGGTCATGATCTCATGGTCAGGTGGTGGGATCGAGCCCCATGTTTGGCTCTGTGCTGATACCTCGGAGCCTGCCTGGGATTCTCTGTTTCCCTCTCTCTCTGCCCCTCCCCTGCTTTGGAATTCTCTGTCTCTCTCTCAAATAAATAAATAAACTTAAAAAAAAATGAATGCATGGCTATCTCTAAGCTCTCCGGTCTTCACTTACTTCCCTATCCAGGTTGGATTCAGGGCCCATCACTTCAAACTTTTGCAACATTCCCATCTCCTTGGCCCCTCTGTCCTCTTACACCTATCTAGTAAAGTTCCAGCTCTGGAAACACCCAGCTGTCACCTCCCCCAGGCCACATTTGGGTTGTGGAATGCTGGCAGAAACCGTGACAGAATAGTAGCAAACATTGATTCCTTCTACATTAACTAACCACCCTTCTTAACTTAACCCTCAATTATGCCCAGCAATCTTTTTTATTACTCAACTCCACCTTCATTTTCCCTATAGATTAAAAATCTTCTCTAGTTATCTCAAGCCTTTGATGGCTCTACCTCTTCCATCATTTTCAGCAAATGATCTCATTCCTTCTTCCACAGAGAAAGATGGAAGCCACCAAGTAGGAGTGTTCCCTTCCGTCTGATCATCTACCAAACCGATTCATTTTTCCTGTCCACAGTGCTCTTGGATGCTGCTCTTGCCAACCCACAGTAGTGAATATTCTTCTTCTCTCTCATCAACCTTCCTCTACTCCACCGGCCGCCTGCCACTAGCATTACACAATCTTTGCTTATTTTGAATCTTTTAAAAATGTCTTGGGGTGCCTGAGTGGCTCAGTCTGTTGACTGTCTGACTTCAGCTCAGGTCATGATTTCACGGTTCATGGGTTCAAGCCCTGCATCAGGCTCTGTGCTGAATGCTTGCTCAGAGCCTGGAGCCTGTTTCGGATTCTGTGTCTCCTTCTCTCTCTGCCCCTCTCCCACTCACACTCTGTCTTACTCTGTCTCTCAGAAATAACTAAATGTAAAAAAAAATGTTTAATAAAAAAATAAATAAATAAAAATGTCTCTTGATTTCTTAAAAGTTTTCAGGCTCTATCTATACTTCAGTGCTGTCTCCTGCCTTCATGGGCAAATTTTAGAAAGAATTGTGCAAACCCAATCTCCATGTTCTCATGTCCCCTGACATGTCAGTTGGCTGTGGTCAGACTTTTGATTCCTCCTCCTTCCCAGGATCCCCCAGGCCTCCTCACAGCTGTTGGAATTCTCTGCAACATTTAACTCATTTCTCATAAATTTGGTCCTGTATAAAATAGAGAAAGGTAGGTCAGGGAGGGCAAAGCAGCTGTGAAAATCCTGAATTTTTAAGCTGTCGGAGGAGAACTGCCGTGCAGCGGCTACCCAGCTCGCCGGGTGGTGGAAGATCTACAAGGAGCCGTCTCACCCAGAACACCAGGCTTTCATTGGGATTCTGGAAGCCGGGTCGCTTCTTTACTTGGCCATGTAGTGATTCCTCAGATCTGGCTTAATTTGGGTGCATGTGTGTCCTCCTAACCTTCCTCCTGGGAGGCAAGGTCTACATTTGCCAGAGATGGCATTGTCAGCAACTTTGGGAACAGGGATTTTGTTACACGCACTTTTCTGTTTCCTTTTTGTTCCTGGCCTCTCGTTCTACACCTAAGAGGTTAATGAATGTTTGTTTTAATGTACCAAATCCAATAAAAATGTGGACAGAAACTTCTGTCACAGGACCTTGTTGGGCTTTACTTTCTAAGAGGTATCTCTTTGTCCTGGAGAACTTATCCTTAATTCTCTGCATTTGGACTCTATTTTAAAATCAAATTTCCACTGAATCTGGGAAGACTCCGAATACACCTTTTCTTTATTTCCCAGCCTGGCCACAGCCTCTGAGTCAGTCTTTGAACTTTGCCACAACAGCCATACTTCCCAGACAGGTTTCTCCTGAAGGATAATTACACTCCCAGAAAAGGTAGCTCATGCCAGAGGACCGAATCTGTGTGAGGTGACTTAACGCAGCTTGTAAATTGTTTTCCTCCAGTTGGAGGATGGGGGTGGTGTGTCACCAACAGAAATGAGTGTAGGGGGCATCTGTTGAAAACCGTTTTCCTCCTGGCTACCTTGCCAGTTTCTGCTTATACAATGCAGGCAGCTTGAGGGAACCATATTGTCCCTATAAGCTCATAACACATGGACAAATGATTAAAAACACATGGAAAACAGTTCCACAGCTAAGCTAAAATTCAGATGGGAATGGAAAATCAACTTGCAAAGCTTTCAACTGACTCGGGGCCAAATGTAGGACAGAATGCTAGGAGAAGTTGCCAAAAGAGAGGGAAGTTGGGGGAAAAAAAAGCAACTCGTGGATAGGAAACCTAAAACAATGACACCTTGTATTGACAACCCTTTCCTAAGACTCTCCAAGAGTAGGCACCAAAATCAACTCTGGAAATATTAAGACCTTCATCTCGCGAAAGATTTTAGACAGATTTATATTCTCTACCCTCCATAAATAAAGGTTGGCTTGACTATCTTGGCAATACCTATGCAGAAACATAATGTTAAGTATCTGTAACATAAATATTAGAATATTACACATTTTTCCCTTCGAGGTGTGGGAATTAAGCAACAAGGTGACATAAGACAAACTGCGAAAAATCATGACAATAAAATGCAAAAGCAAAGCAGAACTTTCCAGTAAGACTTGCTTTCTGTTGCGTACCTGAGCCTGGGCCCAACTTGGCCATAAAGCTAGGCAGGGCTTAGTCACAATTGCAAAAGTTCAATCCTCCATTCAAACCTTAAACTCCAGGAAGCTTGTTATTTGAGGCTGGCCACTAAAACGACCCAAGGATTCTGGTGGGTAGGAAATCTGTAGGCAAGGAGATTTCCTGGGAGCCAGTTTATGCTGGTTTTTTTCTGTCCTTTCACTTCTGGTCCAAATCCTTCCTGACTTCCATACAACCTGAACCGCCTTTCTCTCCATTTAGCACATTTT
>NW_027530182.1:692283-915346 GCF_008692635.1 Crocuta crocuta
CATACAACAAGTGTGTTCCTTAAATACTGAATGCAAAAGGAAATTTCGAAAATGTGGCACCACGGAGTGGCCATTCTTAGAAAATAACTATCCCTCAAGCCCTTAGCAACAATTCTTTCTGTCACGTTAAAAACCATCTGCTAGCGTGTCACTCTTTATATTGAGATTTGTGTATCATAGATCATGTCTGAGAGCAAAGCATATTGGGGTTTTAAAAAGGGCTTCCCTGGTCATCTGGATTTCTCCAAAAACTGGAAACATTTCCATGTCCAACACAAATGTCTTAACATGTGGGAGAGTTCTCACTTGTCATATGGAACTTTAAAACCCCGACTCTTCCACCCCCAGATTCTCCTTCCCTGTTTACTGGTAAGTGCAAGTACTGCTTAAAAATAGTCACTCTCTCTCAGGTACGTTGCATCTCTCTCTCTCTCATGCACACACACACACACACACACACACACCAATTTTTCCAGGAAGTTATTGTTGTTTGCATTTTTTCTTTTTAAAAATTTTTGTATGTTTATTTTTGAGAGAGAGAGGGAGAGACAGTGTGAGCAGGGGAGCAGAGAGAGAGAGGGAGACACATAATCTGAAGCAGGCTCCAGGCTCTGAGCTGTCAGCACAGAGTCCTACGCAGGGCTCAAACCCACAGACTGAGAGATCATGACCTGAGCTGAAGTCAGACGTTTAACCAACTGAACTGCCCAGGTGCCCCTCCATTTTTTCTTAAGTTACTTATTTTTGAGAGAGACAGAGACAGCACAAGTTGGGGAGAGGCGAAGAGAGAGGGGAAGAGAGAGAATCCCAAGCAGGTTCCACACCACCGGCCCTGAACTGGATCTGGAGCTCAAACTCATGAGACTGCAAGATCATAACCTGAGCCAAAACCAAGTATCAGACACTTAACTGACTAAACCACTCCTGTTTAGTCATGACCCTGTTCTCATTTTATACATGAAAAATCTAAGTTTAAAGAATTTAAGATACATAGCAAGTAAATGGTAGAGCTATGATAGGAACCCACCTCATGTTTTTCCTTCCTGCCAGTTTGCTCTTTGCAATGCAGCCATTAAAATGGTGCATACATTATTTTATATTCTGCTGCTTTTAAAATAACATTATGTGATAGAATTATCACTTTAATGGAGACAATATAATCTTCCACTAAGCATTCTTCTGTCATTGGATATTTCAGTCATATAATTTTACTCCAATATTTTATTGCCCTGGAAGAAAGATCTCGTTACACTTAGAGTTCTCTTTTCTTTTGAAAAATGTCCATGTGGTAGAAACTACTTTATTCTTTCTTTCTTTAAACAGCTTTATTGAAATATAATTGACGTACAATAAACATGTAAGGTGTACAATTTGATAGACTTAGACATCTTTATGTATATCTGTGAAATTATCACTGCAATCAAGACGGTGTATATGGAGTGCCTGGGTGGCTTAGTTGGTTGAGTATCTGACTCTTGATTTTGGCTGAGATCATGATCCCAAGGTTGTGGGATCGAGCCCTATGTTAGGCTCTATGCTAAGCATGGAGCCGGCTTCAGATTCTCTCTCTCTCTCTCTCTCTCTCTCTCTTTCTGCCCCTCTCATCTTCTCACTCTAATAAAAAAAAAGATAGTAATATGTCCCTCACCCCTAAAAGTTTCCTTGTGTCCCTTTTCAGTCCTTTGCCTTGCCTTTTCCTATCCCCCTCTCCCATTCTCAGGTAACACCTGGTTTGTTTCCTGTTATTATAAAGTTTGCACTTTCTGGAATTTTCTATAAATGAAGTACATATACACTATGTATTCGTTCTTGTCAGTCTCTTTCACTTGGCATAATTATTTTGAGAATCACCTATGTTGTAGCAATATCTCATTTGTTTTTATTTCAAAATAGATTTCATTGCAAGGATAGACCATAATTTGTTTAACCACTCATATGATAATGGACATTATTTGGTTGTTTATAGTTTGACTGTTACAAACAAAGATACTATGAACACTCATAGATAAGTCTTTGAATGGTAATATTCATTCCTTTCTCTTGGGTCAATACCTAGGAATGAAATGACTGGATCATGTGGTAGGCATATGCTTAACTTTTTAAGAAATTACCAAATTGTTTTCCAGCATGGTTGGACTATTTTATATTTCACCAGCATGCATAAAAGTTCAAATGCCTTCACATCCTCACCAACACTTGGTATGGTCTACCTTTCTAATTTGAGTCATTCTAGTACGTGTGTATCTCACTGTGACTATAATTTACAATTCCTCTTTTTTTTAAGTTTTATTTTTATTTATTTTGAGAGAGAACAAACAAGTAGAGTTGGGACAGAGAGAAAGGGGGGAGAATCCCTGCATTCTGTCACTGCAGAGTCTGACATAGGGCCGGAACCCACAAACCTTGATATCATGACCTGAGCCAAAGTCAGACACTTAATGAACAAAGGCACCCAGGTGCCCTAATTTACCATTCCTAATGACTACTGATTAATATGTTGAGATATTTGAATTTAATTATTTGCCATCTGTAGATCTTCTTTGATAATGTATCTGTTCAAATCTTCTGCCCATTTAAAAAATTTTTTATTAGTGGGGCACCTGAGTGGCTCAGTTGGTTAAGCATCCAACTCTCGATTTCAGCTCAGGTCATGATCTCATGGTTTGTGGATTCAAGATCCATATCAGGCTCTATGTTGACAAGTAGGGAGGCTACCCCTCCCCTGCTCAAGTTAAGAAAGAAACCTTAAAAATAATAATTAGGGGCATCTGGGTGGCTCAGTTGGTTGAGCGTCCGACTTCAGCTCAGGTCATGATCTCACANAAAGTATTTCTTATCATTGATTTTTGAGGGTTTCTTTTATATAGTCTGGATAAAAGTTCTTTATCAGAGAAATATACGGTAAATATTTTCTCCCAGAGTGTGGCCTGTCCTTTTCTTCACCATGGCTTGACAAAGATGTATAATCCTTTTGTATATATTGTTGGCTTTGAATTGGTACATTTTTGTTCAAACATTTTCTATCTCTATTCATAAGGGATATTAGTCTACAGTTTTCTTATTGTATTTTTAATGGTTTGGTAATCCTGGCCTCATAGAATTAATGAGTTAGAAAGTATTCTTTTGTGATATTCTGGATGAGTTTTGTAGACTTGGTACTATTTCTTCCTTAACTATTTGTAAAATTCAATAGTGAAGCTATCTGGGCCTTAGTAATCTGTGTCCTCTCTCATTTTTTCCTGATTGGTCCAGTTAGAGATATATCAATTTTATCAGTATTCTGAAAAAACAAGCCTTTGGTTTCCTTGATTTTCTCTATTATTTTTCTTTTTTCCATTTCATTGATTTCCACTCTGATGTTTTCTATTTCCTTATTTCTGCTCTTTTCTTTTCCTAGTTTCTTAAGGTGGAAGCTAAAGTAAAGACCTTCTATCTAATACATTTAGTGTGATTAAATTTCCTCCTAAGTAATGCTTTAATGGCATCCCACAATCTTTGATACGTTGTGTTTTCATTTTTATTCAGTTCACCATACTTTTAAATTTCCCTTTGATTTCTTCTTTAACCATGAGTTGAAGAAGTTTATAATTTAGTTTCCAAACACATAGGGATTTTTCAGAGATATCTTTGCTATTGATTTCTAATTTAACTCCATTATGGTCACAGAACATATTTTGTATAACAAATTCTTTTTAAATTTATTGAGACTCATTTTATGTCCTAGAATATGGTTCACCCCAGCAAGGCTCCCCGTGCACTTGAAAAGAATATCTATTCTCTGCTATTGTTAGGTAGAGTGTTCTAGCAATGTCAGTTAGGTTAATTTGGTTAACAGTATCCACACTTCTCAATCTTTACTGATTTTCTGCCTACTTGTTCTATTAATTATTGAGGATATTAATATTTTTTAGTATAATTATAGATTTGTTTATTCCTATCAATTTTTGCTTTGTGTATTTTTAAACATGGTTATTAGATGCATAAATGTTTAGAATTAGGTCCTCTTGATGTATTGACCCCTTTAAATGATAAAATAAGCCCCTTTAACCTTAGTGATATTCTTTCCTCTAAAATCTACTCTGATATTAATATATCTGCTTCAGCTTGCTTTTGAATAGTTTTGGGATAGTATATATTTTTTCATTTTTCTTCTGTAGAGTAAGTTGGGATTGATTGCCTTTGGGAAGCAAAAATACAGATGGGGATAGAAGCAAAAGGTGAACTCATACTTCATTGCTTGGAAAAAGTATTGCAGGTTACCATAAGGACGTTAATGGAAGTGTTGGTTGATTTTTGTTCCTTTCTGTCTTAAGATAAACTAGACTTTATTGCCTAGGAGAATATAAGACCTATAAAAACTGTTCAAAATGAACAGTTATGTGTGTAAGTTACGAGGAGGGTATATTCATTTCCTGCATGATCCTGTCCTAAAGACTTATAGAATTAATTTTAGAAACTCATGGCATTCTGGACATTACACATATCCAGACACACTCTGCCATCAGTAACAGTGATTAATGGAGAGAAAGGAGGAAGATCAGTAAAGCCGTACTGTAAGTTAAAAAGTATGTCCATTCAACATTCTCTTCCCCTTAACCAACTATATAAAAAAACAAACAAAAACCTGGGTGAGACATGAGGCAAAGACTGGAAAAAGTATCTTGGATGAATCAGATAAACACACAGCAAATATATCAACCCATTTATAGCTTTCTAAAATACATTTTTATATGGTGGTTTTAATAGCATTTTTATAGAGATATACTTCCTATAACATAATACTCAACATTTTAAAGTGCACGCTTGAGTGGTTTTTAGCGTACTCATTATGTTATGCAACCACCACCACTATCTAATTCCAGATCATTTCCATACCCTCAAAAAAAGCCTCTGTACCCATTAGCAGTTAGTTTCCATTTCCCCCTCCCCAAACTCCTAGCAACCATGAATCTACTTTCAGCCTTTATAACTTTCCCTGCTTTGGACATTTCATATGAATGGATCATACAGTACACAGACCTTTCTTGTCCATCTTCTTTCACTTACAATTGTGTTGGCAAGCATATGTCAATTTTATCATATTCATCATTCCGAGGTATTTTACTTGAATGTAAGCAAACTATTTGCTCAGAATGGTAATAATTAGAATAGTTAGAATAATTAGAATAGAGTCAGTCTACAGTTTGCAAGTCTCTAGTTCTAGTGCTAATCTCTCCCCACTTCACCTATTTTTTAATAATGTTTTTATTTATTTTTGTGGGAGTGCGTGAAGGGGAAGGAGGATCCGAAGTGAGCTTGATGCAGTACTTGAACCCATAAACCAGGAGATTGAGACTTGAGCCAAAGTCAGATGCTCAATGGAGGAAGCCACCCAGGGGCCCCTCCCACTTTAACTTCAGTGTCCTCTGCTCTACAATAAAGATATTAGGTGACATGACATGATTGATCTCTCTTTATTCCTGTTATGCTGGGAATCTTAAAGACACAGAGACACATACTGCTTGTCTTGTTGCAAAAATCAATCAGCTAGATTTGAAAACTTTAGTTCCTAACTTGATCTAGAGACAGGAAATTTGGGACAGCTTTTCTCCATAATACTTGACCTGATTATAAGCTCAGGAAGTAATATCGGTTTCTTAATCAGGAGAGAAATAAAACAAAAGACAGCCTGAGCCCTTTGTATGCGGGTGTGTTTCCCTTCAATTCTGAAAAGGAATAATGTAATCAATGGTTTTCACTGTGACTTCCTCCATGATAAAAAAGTTTCACACACAAAAAAATAGAAATTTCCATGTATACACTACACTTTTATACTTTTATTTTCCTACCTCATTCACAATAATATCTCCAGTATCCAGAATAGGTGCAGGATCAGCATGCAATATTCAATATTTGTTGAATAAACGGTAGATGGATGGATGGATGGGTGGCTGAGTAGATGGATGAAAGCCATGTAACTAAAGGTTGGCTTAAACAGAAAGGATAAAAAAGACATGTTGAGGTTTCATTCCCATCCCTTCTTACCATGGATAGAGTAAATATAAAACGTTAGGGGTGCCTGGGTGGCTCAGTCAGTTAAGTGTCTGACTCAATTTTGGTTCAGGTCATGATCTCAGTTTTGGGAGTTGAGCCCAGCATTGGGCTCCATGCTGACCATGAAGAGCCTGCTTGGAATATTCTCTCTCCTTCTCTGTCTGTCACTCCTCCACTCACACTTTCTCTGTCTCTCTCAAAATAAATAAATAAACCTAAAAAATAATAAATATAAAATGTTAAAAATTAAAGCAACAGTGGTTCAGAAGTAGAAATATTTATTTTAATTAATTTTGATACAACACTAGAAACAGTACATTTAATATGCAGCTTTGTTGCAAAAATGAATCAGCACCAGTTCTTTGTTTGAATTATACAGAACCATAGTGTTAATGAAAACATGTGCATGTTCTTTCTGACTGTATTAGAAATAAACAAAAATGGAAATGTAAATAAATGTCACCTGGTTCATTTTTACCATTCCTTGGAAGGAGATGAAATGATTATCATATGTTTTTAAGTTTGTGTTTAGCAAAATACATGCCATACATAGTCATGTATATATATGTATGCTTTTGTTAAAAAGCAAAAATCACAGGATTCTGAAAACCTACACACTTTTAGCTGGGTTGATGCCCTTGGACAGAGGGAGACTTGAAGTCAGTACTCAAGTCTGGGGAGAAAAGTTGGGTGGCACATAAGTCTTTCTTTCTGATGCTCTCTTCTTAGCTACCATCTGTCCCATCTCTTCTGCTCAACCCTTCTCACCTCTCTCCCCTCTTCTAAAATCTCCCATTCCTGCTCTATCATTACACCATTTCCTTCCTTCCTGCTCCCACCAGAACCTAACAGGTAACAATGACCCATCTAGCTGGAGAGAACATGACAATCATTTACTTTTTTTTAAAGATTTTATTTTTGGGGCATCTTGGTGGCTCAGTCGATTGAGGATCCACTTCGGCTCACATCATGATCTCACAGTTTGTGGGTTCAAGCCCCATGTCGGGCTCGTTGCTGACAGCTCAGAGCCTGGAGCCTCCTTCAGATTCTTGTGTCTCCCTCTCTCTCTCTGGCTCTCCCCCACTCATGTTCTGTCTCTGTCTCTCTTTCAAAAATACATAAACATTAAAAAAATTTTAGAGATTTTATTTTTAAATAATCTCTACACCCAACATGGAGCTCAAATTCACAACACGGAGATCAAGAGTTGCACGGTCCATCGACTGAGCCAGTCAGGTGTGCCCACCCACCCCGTTTTTTGTTTTTTTGGATGACTATCATTTTCTTCTTTTCCCCCCTGAGTCAAAGCCCAATAATGAGAAAGAAATTAAGTTCATGATAAATATTGCCCAGCTCCCCAACTTGTCCAAATACTTGTTTGTATCTTCTTTCAATTACTCAGCTATTACAACCTGATTGATGCCTTCATGAGCAGGAACGTTTAAAAATATTATTCTAGTATTTCTAGTTGCTATAAAAATCAAAACGTCTCTGTGTGCTAACATTTGCAATTACACTTACATATCATTGTTGTTGCAGAAAAATACTATAAAAGCTACTGCACTGACCAGATTCTACTTAACAGCCTTGATTCTGGATTCCCAGCTTTAAATAGTTAATACAGTTCTGGGGTTTTAGTAGGAAGGAATGGCCCTTGAATTCTTCATTTCTTGAACTCTTACATTGCCTCCTAGGATGGAACCCTTTTGGTAAATAGCTCTTCATTTCTTTAACTGGTATCTCACCTTTCCACGCTGCAGAGGCCCATGAATCAGAAAGGATCAGAGCTGGTATGGAGGGTGGGTTTTGCATCTTTTGGTTAAATACCAGAGAGTGCTTGTGTCATGCAAGAGAGCTGGATGTTGTATCAGTCCAGAGCCTGCTCGTGACACCTAACACCGTTCTGACTCCACAACGCCATTTCAATTTCAGTAAGAGGTAGAATGCCTAAACTGTATCCCAACCTCTCTTTGTAAATACTTCTAATAACTAAAATCTTGACAAATGAGCAGAAATAAAACAAGCTTGTCATGTTTTATATCCAGAAATCAGACCAAATTTCTTCAGTTTGTTTTAGTTTTACCGAACATGTTATTATAATAAAACCTACACCAAAACTTTTGTCTACTTGGGAACCCCATTTTGATGCTGAAATTACACTGGTGCTCACAGAGCAAGTTCCACTTGGCACACCGTACTTTTCTGTTATTATGAAAAGAGGAAAATTTAGAGCAAATGTTTCGGAAGTAAATTTCTAATTTCCTGTACTTAAGCCTTGATTTCAGAAGGGAGTCCTTGTAAGGCTGCAACATGTTTCACTGGTACAAAAATGTTTCATTCTACTGATATATTAATTAATAAGGTACCTTTTGGTTAGCAAATCAGGCAAGCATGCCATTTCTCCAATTATTCAAGATCTACAGGCTCAAAATTGTATCAAAATCCTTTCTAAGAATATAGGTTTTCCAGGGCTCTGTTTTCATTATTATTTTGCTTTGCTCATCAATGTAGTTCATTGGGACACTTTTGAGGAAGCAGTGTTTTTCTTCCAAATTATAATCACCATTCACATCCAAACGTCCTTGAGAAATGTCAGTCCGTACTACATACACAAATGAAAAGACGTTCAGGTTGCTTCAGATTTCTCATGAATCCGTAAGGCTAGGGTAATGTAATGATTGGCTTTGGAATGGCACAATGCCATCAGTTTTATTGCAAAACAGAGATCTGTCTCACGAGTGGTGACATGTAGACCTCTGGGGTACAGGTGGCCTCTGAATTCTCACCTGAACTAGAGATTTGCAAATGAGTTTCCATCTGTGAGTTCTCCCAGCTAAAGCCTTCCTTTTCCACCACAGACAATTCTCCTTCTTATCCACAGCCTCTTGTCTCAGCTTTCACATGGGAAAGACCTCCAAAGGGACAAAACAACACTTTGCACCTCAGCTGTGATTTAATGGACTGGTAGAAGTTGTTTTACTCAGACTGAAGTAGTAGAAGTACCAGCAATACAGATTTTGGAATGGACTCACTTGAGGTATTGGGATTAAAAAAAAAATCCAAGAACCATGAAATTGGTACTGACTCAGATATAGAGTAGGGTCAGGGTGGGAGCATCCGGCAGTCAGCAAATCTTGTACCATAGAATACTTCAGGCACTTAATTTGATAGGTATTGAGATCCAAGAATTGCATGTCTTCCCAAAAGAAATAATCCATTTTGATCGATCTTCCTGGAACTATTCTTCTATGTTCCTTTTTCACTAGATAGAACCACTCATATACTATGATTTTTTTAAAAAATGTACTAAGTCAGTCATGACACCTTGTTTTCTGTTGAACGGTATGTACAAATCCTGTAAATAAATAGGTGAGAAATTCCAAGTGGGCACCTGTAAGGCCAGTTACATTTAGAGTTTCCTGGAGCACACGTAAGTGTGAGGTTTGCCCTTCCTACAGTCCTGCGTTTGCCACTTCCCTTGTCTTTGAGCCAAAACACAGTTCTTGCCAGGCTTTGAACGTTGAGGGGGCCCTTTCCTCCAGTTGGTGAAGATGACAGGTTCACCGCCAATCCACTCCCAGTGGCCCGCATGCACTTGGTCATTTAAACCTAATGTGAACCAAAGAATGTGCCAAATTATTTTATTACATTTATGCTTGGACATCATATCAGTCTCTTGCTCTGAGCTCAGGAATCACATACAGACATGTGCCTGCATTCTGAAACACAGAATAGGATCCGGAAATCCTATGACCAGTTAAGAACATATGGCGGACCCAAATCCAAATCCTAGATCTAGCACTTGCTAGTTGGGCATCTTTGAGCAGGTTACCTGACCACTTTGAGTTTTAGTTTCCCCATCTAAGAAATGGGAATAAAAATAGTATATCGAGGGCCATTTTAAGTATTAAAAAAGATAATGCATGTAAATTTCATGGCGTGCATGTGCAGGTTTAGTAAATGGCAATTATTATTCATATTATTCCAAAGGCAGAACCCCTATCCCAGAGAAAAAAGGTACTCTCTTGTCTATAGTTCTTCACTATTTAAACGTCTTGGTTTTCATATTCGAAAGGAGCTTAACTAGATATTATTTTTAATCTAGAACGTAAGATTTTTTTCAGTCTGCTATATTTCCACAAAAAGCAGCTTTTCTCAACTTGCTTCTCTACTCTCACTGGCAATTTTACAAATTACACTTTCGTGGGGCAAAGCTTTTGTAATCTTTCTTAAAAAAAACATTCCTCCTCCTCACTCTCCTTCATAATAGAAACAAAGAGAATAAAATCAGAAAAGAATCGCCTGTAACAGCATGATCTGACATCTCTCAACCAAATTTAACCTTCATGAAAACAGTCTGAGTTGCATAGCCTATAACCTCCCATGTGACTCTCCCTCAAGATTTTGGAGTAGAGTAAAATGAACTCCTTCTGGATTGTTTCCTTGCATCATTGATCCTGAGATTCTATGCGTAAGTATTCTGTGGGAATTAGAGCCTTGAAATCAGTCACTATGGAAGCAAAGAAAACGTCTCCTTCAGCTTTAACTTAATACTCTCAGAAATTTTCCGAATTTCGAGATGTACTAAGTATTACAGAGATTCTGAGAAGCCAAGATTGGGTTTAGTATAGTTTCCTAAAATCTAATACCTTCAAGGACAGATGGTGAAAATACTGACTTTGAAGTACCCTGAGAATTCTAATTCTAAAAATAGAATCTGAAGAGATTTGTATTATTGTTAAAATTGAAGAAGATATTAAAACTTCAGAAAACAAGGGATAAAATTAAGATCACCTATAATTGTCAATAGGTGAAACATTTCTAACGCTTTGACATATTTCTTTACATATGCCTATGTATATGCCATATGCATATATATATATATCACATGTACATACATTTTTTTAAAAATTTTTAAGAAAATTTCTGAGACAGAGTGAGATACAGAGTGAGCAGCAGAGGGTCAGAGAGAGAAGGAGATACAGAATTGGAAGCAGGCTCCAGGCTCTGAGCTAGCTGTCAGCATAGAGCCCAACGCGGGGCTCGGACCCATGAACCGCGAGATCATGACCTGAGCTGAAGTCGGATGCACAACTGACTGAGCCACCCAGGAGCCCCTACATACATTTTTTATTATAATTATTTTCTGCTTCTTTGGCTGTGGACTCTGCTTTTTTATTAAGCAACCTGATACAAATGCAATACACTATGTATTTTATATAGAATATGCCTCCAACATGTATTTCTTGAATGAAATCATAAACATAAAGCACTTTGTTACATCTTTACTATTTAATGCCTTACAAAGCATTAAATATTAGATATTTCTTCATATGGGTATACTATATAATTTATTTAACCACCCCCTATTGACAGGTACTTCTAATTTTTTACTTTTACAAATACCATTTGTTGAATTCTCTTACCTATAATCCAAGCCACATCCCTTATTATTTCTCTGAGATAGATGTCTAAAAATGAAAGTATTATGTAATTAAGATGGGTTTTAAAAGACAGACCATCCACTGGGTGCCCCCTCCAAAAAAGAGAAAATAAGCTACCCAACCATCTAACTGTTGCCTGTTGCTGTAAACCACGATTATTTGGGCCATGGGAGGGAGGCGCCTTGTTGGTGTTCTGGCCTCCTTCAGTGCAGAGCAGACACTTGCCTATCCAAAAGGGCTTTCTTCCACTGAGGTCCCACAACCACTGCATATGCTTCTTGGAAAGTACAGTTACAAGGCTGCCCAGGTGACTGCAAACAAAAAAAAAAAAAAGAAAGCATCAGTGACAGGGGCTTCAACATTCCTTTTGATATGGAATGCAGAACAGAAATCAAATCTGTTTAAAATAGAAGACAAGTATATACACTATATACACATTATATATACATATATATGTGTGTATATACACACATACACACACACACTCCTTATATAGAGAGAGAAAATTTTCGAAGATTTGTATGCTTTATTTTTTTATTTTAATGACTGTCTGTAAGGTGGGATAGGTAACAGCAAGCAAAGTAATATTTTTTATACTATTTGGGCATAAATTCAATCATTTTTAAATATCTTTAGAAAAATCAGCACTACCTACTTATAAAAATTAAGGCCAAAATGTTACTCCTTTCACAGAGAGACTATCTCTAAATGGCATAAATCTGGCAAATATCCAGTTAATTTGACAGTATGGTAGCCCAAACTATTCAGATAAAATTACTTGAGGCCCACATTTTGTGCTTGGTGTGTTTAATAAAATATCCCAATAATCATGATCCTTTGATCATACTCAGTGAAATATGCATGAAATATTCATAGGTTGTATAAAAGTTAAAGCACATGTTCCTGTAATCTCACATAAATATTTTCCCCCAAGTAGAATTGTTCTTATGTTTAAGGTGTATAGCATAATAGCTTGACTCATATACATTGTGAAATGATTATCATTGTAAGTTTATTTTGCATCCATTATCTCATATGGATAGAAAAAAAGAAAAACAAAATTATTTCCTTGTGATGAGAACTCTTGGGATTTACTCTCTTAATAACTCTCAAATATATCATATATCAATGTCAGCTCTATTCTTCATGTTGTATGTGACATCCAAGTACTTAATTATAACTGCAAGTCTGTACCTTTTGACCACCTTCAACCAATTATTTCACCCCATATCCTTGGCCTCTGCCAATCACATCTGATCATTTTTTCTATGAGTTTGTTGTTGTGTTTTGTTCCAAGATTCTACATATAAGTGAGATCATATAGTATTTGTCTTTCTTTATCGGATTCATTTCACTTAGCATAACACTCTCAATGGATATTATGTTGTTACAAATGGCAGGATTTCCATCTTTTTTTATGGCTGAAATATCCCTGAGTGTGTGTATGTGTATCACAACTTCTTTATTCATTCATCTGTAAATGGACACTTAGGTTATCTCAATGCCTCAATTTACTATAAATAATAAATAAGCTATAAACATGGGGTGTGGATATCTCCTCAACAGTTTATTTTCATTTCCTTCAGATATATTCCCAGATGTGAAATTGCTGGATCATCTGGTAGTCCTATTTTTTTCTTTTGAGAGAGAGTGAGAGCACAAGCAGAGGAGAGGGGCAGAGGGAGAGAGAGAGAGAGAGAGAGAGAGGAAGAAAGAGAGAGACAGAGAGAGAGGATCTTATTCAGGCTCCATGCTCTGCTCAGAACCCACGTCAGGGCTTGATCATGACCTGAGCCAACATCAAGAGTCGGATGCTCCACTGACTGAGCCAACCAAGCACCCCGAGGTAGTTCTATCTTGAATCTTTTAAGGATCTTCCGTACTATTTTCCACAGTGTCTGCACCAATTTGCAATCTCATCACAGTGTTTTTTTTTTCCTCCACATCCTCACCAGCAATTGTTATCTCTTATCTCTTTGATGATAGACATTATGACTGGCATGAGAATTCTTTATGAATTATTTTTGCAGCTAGCTGAATTATTCCTATAAGCAATATTTGACTGTTTCTAATTCTCCAACAGTGCTCATTAAAAGCTCTTTTAAAATGCCTTAAGTAAAAAGCTTGTAATTATTTTTTCCTTTGTTCTTTTCTTCTAATACAGAAAATTTCAAACAAGAAACAAAGTCACCATGATCTTGTCTGGTTAATATCCACTGATATTTTTCAGGAAACAACACTGGTAATACTTGTATACGTTTAGAGAACTGTCGAGTTGAATTTTATTCATTTTGCCTGTCTTTCCGAACTTCAGATACATTTCTCTGCTTTTCCAGATGACCTATGGTGAACATAATTTATCTATTTCTTAATGATTTTTTCTCCACTGAAACCACTACTTTACTGTTCTATAATGCAGTGGTGAATTATAGGACTCTCTCTTTACCCTTCCCCGAGTGGCCTGAGGCTGCTGGATTTGGGATTTGTGACTTGGCTCTGACCTCATTATTTACTGCCATTGCCTGTCTGACAGTTACGGCAGATTTGACAGCACAACTTCTTCTCTTCCTCTCACATCCAATATGGAAATTCTAACGTGTTGAGGGTTTAGAACACAGAATACCAAATGTGTGTTAAATGTCGGCTGAGGGAAGGCTCGCGGGGCTCTCTCACTCAATATGGTGTATTGAACGGAGTCTGGGAGACCTGAGTTCTCCTCCTGCTCTGCCCCCAACTCCTTTATGGCTATAACTGGAGGCTCATCTTCATCATCAGGAAGTAACAAGTCTTGTTCAAGGATATTTAGCATCTCCTCCTTCTTTAAGATTCTTGAAACTACCGTTAAAGCAGACTTTGTAAAATCCATTTTCACTGGTCAAGTACAAGTTTGATTTGTTTTTTGTCTCTCCGAGAAGCAAAAGTCCCAAAAGAGCAAGATGGGAAAATAACTGTATTTAGGACAGGTAAAATTAAACCATGGTCATTTATAAAATAAATATTTAAGCACTGGTATGTTGATTATCTTACAAAACTATTCCTTTTTTACAAAACTATTCTTTAATCCATATCCGTATCAAATAGCATGAACGTTATCTATATAGAGATATATAAATAAAAAATAGGCACATAAATAAAAATCTTTTGACAGTTCTGCAATGTGAAGGCATTCAAAGTATAGTATTAAAAACAGAAGCTTTAATTTGCCTAGGTAAAGAAATGAACATCTACTTCTCTGAAATGTTTTGAGCAAGTATAGGTGTATTTCAGAGTAACTCTTTAAGGATAGGCCAGCGGGGGGTCCAGACACCCCTGTGGGAAAACAAAATGGTTTCATAGATAATGATTTATAATAATAGAATTACCAATGTCCGATGACTGCCCAAGGAAACAAGCAGATGAGATTACAGTATGCAAATTCAAGAAATACCTAATCTAGGAGTCTGGCTCCTCTGAGTTGGAAAAATAATAAGACACCAATGGAGAGGAAAGGAGATTGGAGATAAAGATTGAGTTGAGTTAGCAATCTGATTAGGGACAAGAAGTAAAGCCAAATTTGTTTTCTTCCTGAAACGTGGGTGCTGTAAACGACCCTCAGTAAAGGATCTTCAGGGAAGGGAGCCCCAGGAAACGCAGCCCAGAACTGAATAATGATTCGTGATACCAAATCAAAAACATAGTAATATTAATATTAATTCTAATTATAAAATGTAAACCCATCTCCTAAAATTAATTCATGGGAAGACAAATATCCAGGTTGCAAAATGTTGAAACTATAAATCTTATGGCACAGAAGGAATGGAAAGTTCCCAGAATACCTGTTTCTCTCTCTTTCATATACATATTTTTAAATTAACTTTTTAGTTTTAATTCCAGTATTGTTAACAGTGTTATATTAGATTCAGGTGTATGATATAGTGAAGTATATCTGTCTTTCAAGCCCAAGATGGTGGAGAAGAACCAAACAAAATGAACGTGAAAGCGAATGTGTGAAGGGAGGCAAGGAGGCCGAATAGGTGAATAAAAACACATTGACTGGCAGAGGAGGTCTTGGGGTTCAGAGTAAAATTTTCCTGAGGAGGTTGCCCTGTTCCCCAAAAATGTTCCTTTGAGAATGACTGAACTAAAGGAATATAGAGGTTTTTTCTTTTTCCTTTTAGTTTGCTTTTAACTTACCACTAAGCATTTTCTGAAATGTCTGTAACTAGTATCACCTCTTCTTGGGGTAACCATTCTTGTCCTTTTGAAATGCAATGCATATTGAAGTATCATACAAATATAATCAGATCAAATATTCATACTCCTCTTTCCCAAATAAAATTTTAAAATGAAAAGCTTTTCATGATATTTTAAAAATCTCACACCACATGTATTTTCTCTACCTCTCTTAACACATTCTGGAATACCATCAGAAATGGTATTTGATAGATGTTTTAAGTTCTGGACCTTTCTGGTAAACAGATAATGTGAAATTTGAAAGAGCTTATATTACTGATAGATACATAATTAGTTTCTTTCTAAAATATGATGGAAAAACTCTAATTGTCCCTCTTTTTTGTTGTTCTGAATGCCTTCTCAGTTTTATATCTAAAAAGAAATCACAGTTTTAGAGCTTAAAACAATTCCCTGAGACCAGCGTTTATCACAATAACTTCAAAATAATATGAACAAATTACTTCTGAACCTGCTTATAATATCATGTTTGATCTGCTAGATATGATCTTTAATATTACTACTATAATTGATTTTATAATAGTCATTCTAGCACAAACTATCTTTCTATTTATATTATTTCTAAATACCATTTATGTTCTCATATATGCATCAATACATACTGCTTGTAGCTCACATTATTACATTTACACCCAGAGAACTTCTTAACTAGATCTATAGTAAGACATCAACTCAATGAAAGCAAAATGCTGCCATTTAAATTTAGTGACTTTCACATTCTTAACAGAGCTTTCTGAGAAGGACATGTGAGATGGAATTGTCAGGGTTGTATACAACACGCTACTGATGCAAAATGCAGTGCTTAAACACTTGCCATATAGGACAGCTGTATCTGGAGAGAGATGGTGTCAATTTCTATGATGCTCATTGATGACTAAAGAATGATTTGGTTATTGGGTTATGGGACCAATACTGGGGGATAATACTTTAAAATGCAGTCTTGGGGCACTGGGGTGGCTCAGTCGGTTAAGTGTCCAACTTCTGCTCAACTCATGATCTGGCAGTTTGTGAGTTTGAAACCCATGTTGGCCTCTGTGCTAACAGCTCAGAGCTTGGTGTCTGTTTCATATATTGTGTCTACCTCTCTCTGCCTTTTGTCTGCTCTCTCTCTCTCTCTCTTTCAAAAGTAAATAAACATTAAAAAAAAGTTTTTAATGTAGTCTGGTCTAGACATTTCTAGTATGGTAAGTACCCAAACACATATTTGTTGAATGAATTAAGTAAACTGAGAACCTGATTGTACCTTAAGTTTGCTCTGAAAGGTTACTTAGATTCCAGTCCACGGAAACTTAGGATCCATAATTTAATAAAAATCATAATATGTCTTTGCTGTGAAAGATACACAATATTAATGCATCGTTTGGAAACCTGCTTTAGGTTAGTTCAACACAGAATCAACATAGCTGTGCTTGTCAATTCACCTGAAATGAGACAGCCCCTATCCTTATGGAACTATTTTAGAGAGTGTCATAGAAAATGAGAGTTTTGTTGCTTCCACGTACTTGCCTGTATGACCACAAGCAAGTGATTTTGCTTCCCCAAATCTCTTCTGTTTTATCTGTAGAGTGTAGATAGTAATATCACAGAAGTGATGGTGGGATCAAATCAATTACTATCTGTGAAAGGATTCTGCAAACAATAAGGTGTAATATCAAAGGAAGGTATTACTGGCAAGGCGGCATCTAAACTAGGTCAGACTGCCGTAAAAGGGTCAGGGTAAAAGGGTCATCTGCTTCCACCCAAGTTGCAGAAGAAATCTTAGGTCAACTGCATGAGGAAGTAGCTAGGCTTTTAAATTAATTGGGGCCTTAAGTTTATTATTGGGATGAGTGGATGTATAAAATCAATAGATGTATAACTAGATTAATAGATGTATAACTAGCCTTCCTACTCTGTGTACTCACCATTAAAACCTAGCTGCAATTAGAAGGATCAATAAAATTAAAAAATATATTTGGGGACTCATGTAGGTAGGTCACTATGAAGATATCAATGTTACTGTAAATTGCCATTCTTTCAAAAGAAATGAGTTTTCATACCAAAGAGCTAGAAGATCATAATATCAGAGTAAAAAACAGTCTTTCTAAGTAAAGACACTTGGTGACCCAACATTGGTGGATGGATGGAAAGATATCATCCAATACATGTCCTTATTTTTCTCGTAATATGAAGGACCAGTTAAAGCTTCCTTATAGGCCAGTGGAGTAACTTGCACTGCTATTTGAGTAACAGTGGAAAGTGAACAATAAGGCTACTTTCAAACTTGAGGTTTGGGGGCTCTGCTCCTGTTCATTTATATTTTACCAACAAACCCCAGCAGCAGGTTGCTCTTGATAACCCTGGCTGCAGTATAACTGTAGTTCTGTACTTGCTCTCATTTTTGTCAGTAAAGAAACCATATCCTTTCCTTTGTAGCATGTTGTGATCTTCTCCTGGCTAATTCAGAGAGGTTCTGACCCCACACCAAAGCTCCTTCCTCAAAGGGGGACAAAAGACGTGTACCACTCTTCCTACCTGCGCTTTCAGTGCATTAAAACAAACTTTAAATACAAGTAGGACACCAGTGGGGTACCTGGGTGGCTCAGTCAGTTAAGCGTTCCGACTTTGGCTCAGGTCATGATCTCATGGTTCATGAGTTTGAGCTCCACATCGGACTCTGTGCTGACAGCTCAGAGCCTGGAGCCTGCTTCAGCTTCTGTGTTTCCCTCCCTCTCTGCCCCGCTCTTGCCCACCTCTGTCAGTCTCTCTCTCTCAAAAATAAATACACATTAATTTTTTTTTTAAAGTAGGACACCAGTTAACTGCCCGGCTAGCTCAGTCGGTAGAGCATGAGACTCTTAAAGTAGGACACCAGTTATTTGGATGGAAGGATGTTGTAATTCTTCCTTAATATATAACATAATGGGAATATATGCATTTAAACAATAATTATTTATACAATTAAAAGATAGCTTAATTAATTTTATACCACCCACTCACGAACAGAAGGCTGAAAGCCACTGTTTAACCTTTATAGTACCCATACTATAGTATCCATACATATACCCATACTAAGTCATGAAATACATTAGTACATGAAGAAATGCTGGCTGATTTAACCAGTTGTTTATTTGTTTTTTTTAATGTTTATTTATTTTTGAGAGAAAGAGATAGAGTGCAAGCAGGGGAGGGGCAGAGAAAGAGGGAGACACAGAATCTGAAACAGGCTCCAGTTTCTGAGCTTTCAGCACAGAGCCCAGTATAGGTCTTGAACTCATGAACCATGAGATCATGACCTGAGCTGAAGTTGGATGCTTAACCAACTGAGCCACCCAAGTGCCCCGATTTGACTAGTTTTTAAATAGATTCTTAGGGGCACCTAGGTAGTTCTGTCAGTTGAGTGTCCAACTTCAGCTCAGGTCATGATCTCGTGGTTTGTGGGTTCAAACTCCACCTCTGGCTTTGTGCTGACAGCTCAGAGCCTGGAACCTGCTTCAGATTCTGTGTCTCCTTCTCTCTCTGCCTTGCCTCATTTGTGCTCTCTCTCTCTCTCTCTCAAAAATAAATAAAAATTTTTAAAAATTTTTAAAAAGAATGAAAGATTAAAAAAATAAAAAGACTTTTAAAATATTTTATTAGCTCTTTAAAATCTAATTATAACTTACATATAATAAAATGCATAATTTTTCCCAGTTATTTATTTATTTATTTATTTATTTTTATTTTACAAATAGTTTATTGTCAAATTGGTTTCCATATAACACNAAAATGCATAAATTTTTAAGTATTCAATTCAATGAACTTTGACAGTTGTATATATTCATGTAACAACCAACCAGAGCAAGATATAGAACATTTCCATCACTCTAGAATATTACCTCAGACTATTTTTTAGTCACCCCACAATATCTCCCAGAGATAACCAGTTTTTTATTTTTAACACCAACTAATAAATTAGTTTTTCCTATACATATAAGTAAAGTCATATAGTATGATTTTATGTTGGGTTGCTTCCTCTCTACATGTTTTTGAGATTTATCCACATTGTTGGAGGTTTTAGTAGTTCATTTCGCCATTTATAAAATAAATTATCAAATAAGAAAATTTATCAATTTCTTTGTTGTTGGAGAAAATATAAAGAACCCCTATAAATCAACTAATTTAACTTTTTCAAGTGGACTTCATTCCCAGCACAGACCCCAGTGTGGGGCCTGAACCCATGACCCTGAAATCAAGACTGGAGCTGAGATCAAGAATTGGATGCTTGGGGCGCCTGGGTGGCTCAGTCAGTTAAGTGTCAGACTTTGGCTCAGGTCATGATCTCGCAGTTTATGGGTTCGAGTCCCGCATCAGGTTCTGTGCGGACAGCTAAGAGTCTGGAGCCTGCTTCAGATTCTGTGTCTTCCTCTCTCTCTGCTCCTCCCCGACTCAGGCTCTGTCTCTCTCTGTCTCAAAATATAAATAAACTATAAAAAATTAAAAAAAAAAAACAATTGGATACTCAACTGACTGAGCCACCCAGGTGTCCCAGACCCAAACTGTTATTATTATGGAAAAAGTCGCCATGAAATTCTTGTGAATGCCTTTTTTTTTAAAGCATATACTTGTAGTTCTCTCTGGTAAATACCTAGGAGTAGAGCTGTTAGGTCACAGGGTAAATGCATGTAAATGTAAGAAACTGCCAGATGGTTCTACAAAGCGGTTGTACCATTTTACCCTTCTGCCAATATACATGAGAATTCCATTTGCTCTGCAGCATTTGGTAATGTCAGTCGTGGTGATTTTATAGTCGGTGTGAAGTGGTATTTCATTGTGGTTTTCATCTGCATTTTCCCAATGTCTAATGGTGGTACATCTTTTCATGTACTTATTGACCAATTGTATATCTTTTTTTGTGACGTCTCCAAGTCATTTGTTATGTTTTTAATCAGGTTGTCTTTTTGTTACTGATTTATAGGAATTGTCTGTATTTTCTGGATTTGAGACAGATTTATGATTTGTCCAAATGTGGTTAGCTCTTTCATTTCTTAATAGTGTTTTTCTTTCTTTCTTTTTATTTTTTTAATGTTTGTTTATTTTTAAAAGAGACAAAGACAGTGTATGAGTGGGGGTGGGACAGAGAGAGAGACAGAATCCAAAGCAGGCTCCAGGCTCTGAGCTGTCAGCACAGAACCTGACACAGGGCTCCAACTCACAGACTATGAGATCATGACCTAAGTCAATGTGGGACACTTAACTGACTGAGCCACCCAGGCGCCCCTCATAATAGTGTTTTTGGAGGAGCATAACTTTCTGAATTTGATGAAGTGCAAGATCGGACTGTTATTCACCAGGGACTTCTCTAGTTTCAGTTTCCAGTGGTTGGGCCATATTAGTCTAATTGCCTTGGTCTGGATAATATCTGGGTAGATGAAAAGTGGGTCAAGGATTGGCCCATATGCATTTTTAAAGTCTTTCTGGAATAGATAAATTTTGTTGTCATTATTTGACCACAAGTCCCCTCTCACTAAGTATTCCGTTACCCACTGACCCTTTGACCCTTTGTCCAACTTGTCTGCTTTCATAATCATCAATGTCTCTTACGTTGTCCTAGATCTGATACTGTAAGACCTTTCATTGCCATGTATTATCAAATTAGTGGGCAGGAATCTTTACTTAATTTTAAAAAATGATAGAATGTACAATGCTGCTAACTCAGAAATGGTCCTTCTGGCTTTCTCCAAAAGATCAAGAAAAGCTAAAACAATAGAATTTCGGCAATGGCACATTTTTCACATAAAAGCAATAATTCAAAATACATTATCAAGGTCAATCCCAAATCCATCCTGAACTATAGAACTCTCCTGGAGTTCCTAAAACAAAACCAAGTTCAACACTTGAATGAATGAAGCGACCCTGAAGCTGCACGAGATAAAAGAGAAACAGTACAAAAAAAAAAAATCGATTAATGTGAAGTAGGGTTTCTTACTGTTCTTTGCAAGCTCGGGCCGCCATGTCCCAGGTGCCTCTCTGCTCTGTGATCACGGAGTGGCAGTAGCCTGAGTGACGGTGCCACCCAGCTGGGCAGGATTTACCTTCCACCTCCTGAAATACAGTTGTCCATGTTCACATCATAACGGTCTTTAAAATCTACAGTCTGCTCTCAGAATAAAGAGTCCTAGGAGTCCCCTAACTTGAGCAGAGTCGTTTTGTCACCAGAAAGGAGGTCAGCCCTTCTCCCAATTCTCCACCTTGAGAAATGTGATGGCTTTTTACAGAAAACAGTACTAAAGTCCACACTTTAGTTTGACACTCTTGATACTGTGATGATTAAACAAAATGAGTAAACACTTTCTTCAGTGGAATCGATTAACGAATGTGTATTGTGATTTGTAAAACACCACCTGGGCCATGTTTCCCTCTTCATCTTCCAAGTGTAACAAGGGCAGGTGGATGTAGCATCAGATCATTTGCTATCTATTAGCTTATTACAGAACATGCGCCAGCAAAGGTACTTTGCTGTTCATCCTGTGTCCCACCTCACTTTGGGGGCTCCAGGCTCTCCAGGTAATCCCATCACACTTGTACAGCTGGCGGAGGCTTTCTTGGAAGTGGAAGAGTCCCTTTAATTGCAGTGTGCAGTTCTTTGGAAATGAAGGCAAGTAGGCCTGTAGGAAGGAGAGGTCATGTTGATTTGACTTCATGTAAGCTAAGCACACCCCCACCTTCTTTAGGTGTTCATTTGCTGGGTAGCATGCATGTTGAGCAATCGATCCCCAAGCTTGAAGGCTGTTTTACAGCCCAGCCAACAGCTTGCTCTCAGGTGAATAGGAAGTAAAAAGATTTTCCTACCTGTCTGGGGAAGTGTGAGCCAGTTGTGGATTCCATCTTATCTGCCTGGGGCAATTCTGCCCCTTGGCTTGTCTTCTGTGGCTGACTAATACTGGAGACTTTGGCCTTCCTTTTGTGAGATGGGGAACTGTCATCTTCCAGCTTCAGGGAAACCATTCCATGATACTTGAGGAAATCAGAAAACAACATTAAAGGACATACAAATACCCAGGTAGCAAACAAAAACATTTGCTGGGAAAATGAGCAATTCAAAAATGGGATTAATGCAAAAAAGATAATTTTTTTCCTGGCCATTCAAGCCTCTGAGACAAATTTCAAAACAGGCTTTTAAGAGAAATACATAAATACAGAAAAAAAATAGTTTCATTAAATGTTTTGCATCCATAAATACAAGAAATTTAGTAATTCTCTCAGACTATGCTTACATGATAGATGATGTCTGTTCCATTTCTATAAACAGAGGATGGAAGAACCTGAAATCAACAAAGTACAAAATATGAACAAAATTGGCTTGAAAAAGAAGTAGCATCAGGGTAAAACCCTTCCAGTAAGACCTTGCAGTGTCTAAAAAATTTTAAAACATATGTTTCTTAAGACTTTCTATGCCCAGGGGAGTCCAAGTGGCTCAGCTGGTTAAGCACTGACTTCGGGTCAGGTCATGATCTTGTGGTTTGAGTTTGAGCCTCACATCGGGCTCTCTGTTGTCAGTGCAGAGCCTGCTTTGGATCCTCTGTCTTCCTCTCTCTCTGTCTCTCCCCCCACATTCTCTCTCTCTCAAAAATAAATAAACATTAAAAATAAAAAAACTTTCCATGCCCAAATCATTAGAGTGTTTAAAATCCCTGGACCTATTCACAACTCATCAGCATTGATTCAGACATTCATAGTTTCAGTCATGGAGAAAAGACATCCTTACTTTGGTGGTATATCTATAGTACACAGAGGTCCTAGAAAACACACACACACACACACACACACACTCACTCATGCCTGTGTGCCTGATTAGAATTCTGTGCTAATAAGGTCAACATCACGGTTTCTACACCTAAGTAGATCACTTAATCTCATTCTGTTCCAGGGTCACTAGTCATTCCCTATCTCTTTTGATCACAAAAGGAACCAAAGCAGAAATCATACAGATGAGTCAGCATATCCATCACCTGGAGTAGTACAATTAATGAAGAGGGGCGCCATTACCATCTCTGTATACAAAAGGCACTGCGTGATTGTGCACGGAACCAGGGCTCCCATTCATTATGAGAAGCAAACACCTGCTGCAGTGTTTCGGAACACTCATTAATATTTTTTATTCTTTCACCGTGTACTCCACAGGTCACAGAAGCCCGCGCCCCCCGCCTTACTGTTTTGCCATTCCCTCGGGTCCTGAGCTTCATACGAGAGAGATCTGTGGAATCAAAGCCCTGGAGGCTGTCTCCCCTGGTGACCACTGGCCGCCTGGAAGATGGAAGAGGTCTTCTTTCCAGATGAAAGGAACCGGAAGTGGTGGGTGAGGAAGACCCTGGGGAAAGCGGGTGCCAAACGCCCTTCTCCCACGCATCGTGCTTGTTGGGGGTGAAGGAACGTGAAGGACGGCACTGTCCTGGAGGCATGAAAGACAGCAGGTCAGGTCATTGTACACAAACAGAGAAGTGATCACGTTGACACAGCCCCTGGAGCAGCTTGTCATTGAGCCAAGATGGATGCTTTTCCCAACAGATGTTGCCTTTTTGCCATTTGCCAGAAGCTCCTCTACTCTTCATCAGCTTCCATGCACGAGAGCTGTGCCCTTCTGCACACCTTCAGGGTGATTATGAAGTCAGGACAATGACTTCACAAACCGCAGATGAAAACCGTTGTCCTAACTTTATAATCATGCCACGTACTTGAGAAGCGGCCTCACTTTGTGTTCTAGCGTTCCTCAACGTATCGGGTATATTTCACTGACCACATATGACACCCCAGACACTTCCAAGTGCTCGTCCTTTCCCCAGTCTCCTAGAGGTAGAAACCAGAACTGTTGGAAGAAGTGAAGTCAGGTAACAGCTCTAAAAATTAGCATTCGACTGTCACAGAACAAAGATCCGGTAAATCTTACCGGAGCTACTTCTGTGGGAAACATTCCCAATAAGAACAAAAATCTAAACCCAGAACCTCAGGTGGATGTTTTACACTTCACATGCAAAGTGTGTAGTTCATGTATTTTAGGTGCTTCCTGTAACCAGAAAATTCTGTTGAAAAACAATTTGCCCGTCACGGTGGTGGCGAAAGAGGTTCTGGAGACATGAGTATTATTAAGAAAAGAGGATAGTGTCTATTTTTTTTATTATAGGATGAGAAAGAAGAGGCGAGAGCGGATTTCAGGTAAAGAAAACATACCATGGGACATGACAGGTGTAAACTCAGGGGCCTAAGTCTGCACATGGTAACTGGACATAACTGGACACTTGTCAAATGCTAAACAGACACATCAGAAGAAAGTGTTTGGCGGGGGGGGGAGGGGGATCAGAGCAGCAAGGACTGTGCTTGGTCTTTATTTTATTTAGTTCACAGGTCGTTCTTTTGCAGATCCTATCCAGGACCTATTTGGCTCTGCAGCCCAAGGTTATTCATTAATATTCTCCAGCTGCTCCGGGCTCCCCTAGCCAGCTGCAGCTTTCACATCTATTTTTCTCCCATTCCTTCCTCTCTTAGAATTTTCCTGGTCACGCTACCGTAGGGGCTCCGATTTTAGGCATTAAGAGCTCTCTTTCACAGAGGAAGATAATTACAGCCCTACAAACTCTGGGGGAAAATAATTGTCGATAGATTCTCACCAACATTGTTTCCCCCTCGGTGAGAACAACAAACGGGTAGCGGGAAAAAAAGCACCACAGCACTGACTTGTTGCTTTTTCTCAAACGATGGTTCTTAGCGGGAGGAAAACCACATGAAGCAGAAACAAGAATAAAGGGACTGCGACATGACTGAGGTTGCTTTCTTGACAAGAAATTAAGCATTTTGATTTGAAGGCGTTATCAGGCACATTGGCTGTTGAAAGCAAGCAACCAGAGCGCCAGGACCGCTCCTGATTTCGAGATGAGGATCAAAAGAATACCTCCTTTTGAGTCCAAAATTTTCACTGCCGCTTTTGTCTTTATGCCAAGAACTGCATTCACAGGGGAGTTCAGAATTACTTCAAAGACCTCATCATCTTCCTCTAATCCGTCATAGGTAATTGCTATATTCCACATCTTAGTTGACATTCCTACAAGAAGTAAACATTTTAATTACTCTTTAATTGCTATTTCAATCACCTAGGTGTCAGAGAAATATATTAATTAACATGTCTACAGCGAGGCTGAGTGAGCTATTGTGCTGCTCCCAACTCTCTGAGGTCCTGCTGTTCTCCCAAATAATATTAAAAGACCACATTTGCTCCTGGACAATGATGATTCCGTTTCAGTGCAAACACTGTAACAAAAAAGTGAGCTGCATTAGGCAAGGGATGAACAAAACCACAAGAACAACAACCAAAAACGGTTAGTCGATGAGATCCAAGACTTAATTTCGTCCCCCGACCTACCCCTTCTCTTCTTAGGAATAAATAAGTACCGCAATCTTTAAACCTTAATAGTTTCAAAAATCTTAAGAGGTCGCTACAGACAGTTAAAAGTGATTATTGGATGGTACTTCACGCTATTTATGGAACCCTTGAAATGATTGATTTCTAAAGACAGCTGCCTCTATCGGCTGCGCCACTTCCTGAGATCCTTCTAGCCCACAAATGCTTTTTCTAATGATGTAATACTTAGTATTTGATATCCGCCTGGAGGGAATTTATGGGCTGGGGGTTTTAGAAACAGACCGAGTCAATGTTGTTGTTTTTTCCCTCTCTCTCTCTTTCTTTCTGTCTGTCTCTGCTCAATCGAACTCCGCTCACAATAACTTTGTGAACTTAATCCCAAACAATTTGGAAGTTCCAAACATATCCCCAGCCATTCTGTCACCACTAAAATGAAATGCAAAGAAACCCCAGAAACATGAAATTATGAAAGCCGGAAGAATCTTGTGGGATTGTCTAATCCTGACCCGTTTCTGTGACGTGGATTACAGGGTCTCCCCTTTGGTTTTAGAAGAAAAAATGTGGGAGGAATAAAAAAAAAAAGTACTGTTCAGTAGAGAAAGAAGTCTCAAGTTTAAGGTGAAAAAAAAAAAAGATAACAAATTTATTGCTTAACCTTCCAGAACTAAGTTTTGAAAACTTGATTCTCTGGCAGTTATTCATTGGCTATGTGAGGACTCTTATTCCCATAAAAACATGTATACAAGCAGTCAAACTTTTTTTTCCCCTCTAGTCTTCTCCTCTGAAAACCTGGATTCGTTTCTTCCCATAGGTTGTTTGCTACAGATTTATGCCTCTCGGTTGGTTCATCTATATAACAGCCTCCTGTCTGAAGGTTGTACCACGTACAGATTTGATGATCTAATCAAAGTTTCCTCAATCCCCCAGCAGAATCTAATGGAATGATGAAACTGTTCATGCATCCTACTCTTGGCTGCCCTTAGAGGGGGGAAAGAATTAAGTGTATTTGAAATAATTTTATTAAAAATAAAACCCAAGCTGACAGCTGATTGGTTAAGTTTTCCTTAACAACTGAATTCATAAATCAATTACTTTCACCATCTTTGCAAAAACAGAAGTCGAAACACCTAACATAAAATACCATGTAATTCCCACCTCATGGATGGATTAAATCAACCCATCACAATGTACATTTTGTATCTATTGTCTACTTACCTTTGCTTTAGATGCTATGGAGAATACCAGAGGTATAACATTGGCAACCCCTGACATATAGAAATTTAAAACCTCTTTAAAGAGACAGGATGTAAATACTAGAAAAGTCCATTATTCAAGCCTTTGTATGATTAACTGCCAACAGATGGCAGGTAATGGATGGTGAATACTATAGGATGGATGATAAATACTATATGTATGTGGGCTCCAGAGTGGGTAGGTTTGGGAGGGAAGAAGTGGGAAAACAGCATAAGCAAAGGCAGGAAGGTAGCAGAGCAAAGGCCTTGAACAGGGAAGGCTGAGTCAATTAGCTGGCTGGAAGAGAGGTCTCACCAGGGACTATGCGGTAGGAAGGCAGCAATGGAGGTATGTAGCCAGAAGGCAGAGCGCCTTGGACATGAGGTGGCTGGATTCAGATTTTCAACCAGAGGCAACAGGGGAGGCTCTTGAAAATGAATGTCTTAGAGAAATGAATCTGAGTGTTATGCAGGAAGATTTAGGAGCCCAGGAAGATGGGCCAAGAGGCTAGAAGTGGCGAGACCACATAAGCCACTATTGTAATAAACCTGGCATGAAGGGCTAAGAGACCAGACAGTGAAGAAAGTATATGAATACTAAGAATTTCAATATTCAAAGAACTGTTTGACTCTCAAAGCCCAAAGAGTCCAGCATTAGTCAACTAAAATCCAATAACAACAGTAACAAAAATCCAAGTCCCAACCGATTGCCTCTTATTTTAAGACTCATTTTTTAAAAAAAATTATAGAACCCCTTCTCCTTCCCACCTTCCTCCCCCACACAAAAATCCTTAAAGTTTTTCTAAGACCTTATAGAGTAGAATCAGATGGTTAGAGAAAATCGATTCCAAATTTCATTAAGTACTTTCTGATTGGTTTGCTTGCATTTCAGTGTTGTCTCCACGACTACCAGGTGTGCACATAGAACCAACTTCTCTAGGTTAATGAGATTGGAAGTAAGAACTTTCTGAGTTTTTCTTTTTCCTTCCTCCCCCATTTTCAAGGTGCAAAGTAGTTGTTAAATCACTGAGATTATAAGTAATTTCAGAAGGCTTGAACTGGCCTCTTGTTCCCATAAAAAAAGGCGCTGAAGAAAACGTGTCATTTTATGCAGACACATGGCACTTTATAGAGAAGGTCAATTACTGGATCTTTTCCTGCAAAGCGGATTTTACTATGGAAAGACATTTTCTCAATGTTTTTTAGTGAGTGCCATGTTGGAGATCTGTTCTTGGGAAAACATTTTGCCTCTTAGGAATGACTTAGTCATTCAACTAGGAAAGCGGCAAACCTTTCAAGAACACATATTTGAGAGGAAAACAATCATTTTCTTAAGAATGTTTACACTTCTACTCAAGATCGGCCACGATAGCTGAATGCTACGTCAGCATGATTAGTTTTGGGTTCAGTACAACAGCAGCAAGGCGTAGCTCACTAGCCTCAAAAGTGACCCCATTTCTCTCCAGCACCCCCTAATAATTCTCAAACCTTACAATAACCCACCAACTTTGATTTCTCACTGTTTCTTCACCCTTCATAGAGGCTACTGTTTTTAAGCAAACAAACAGAATGCTTTGGGCACGGGGGTAGGGCATGGGGGATGAGAACACCAGACCCAGAAGAGGCAAGGATTAACAATATGGGAGTAAATAAACATTTGCAGGACCTGTGAACATAGAAAACATCAACATTTTTTAAAGTAAGCCTTCAATTTATGAAACCATTTCTGGTTAATAAACAAAACAATGAACAGGAGACGATTGTTTCTTTTTAACTTACAAGATTTATTTTTCTTAAAACATCCAAATAATCCCTACTGTCATGACCAGTTAGATGCTCCAGAAGTCATTAGGATCTACTCAAAAAAGTATGTAAGCTCTTCTAGACAAATCAGTATTTATCTTATCCAGTAGAACCTCCGAGAAGTTCCCTAAGTGTGATACTTTCTAGTTCCTATCTATCCAAACAGAGCAGCTGGCAGCCTGCTCAAAATCTACTAAAAGCCAGAATCACTCTAGATCTTGTGACAGACCTCACATAATGAAGATGACCTAGGATGACTCTTGGCTCTCAAAAAGTGGAAAAGTTGTAGGGGCGCCTGAGTGGCTCATTGGGTTAAGCATCTAATTCTTAATTTTGGTTCAGGTCATGATCCCAGGGCTGTGGGATTGAGTCCCACATCAGGCTTGAGAGCCCAGCCTGCCTGGGACTCTCTGCCTCCTGCTCTGCCACTCCCCTGCTCTCATTTTTCTCTCTCTCTCAAAATAAATAAAAATTTAAAAAGTGGAAAGGTTGGAACTGCCTTCACATGAAGCACAAAAGGGGCATACATAGTGCAAATGCCCCAAATCCTTTCATCTTGGGGTTGACTAGAAAATAAGAGCCTGTGGGTAAACACCAGGTACATGATGGAAACAGCTCTTCTATAAAGTGGGCCACTTGAGGAACAAGCTTACACGAGTCAGAAACTTAAATATCACGGGAAGGAGGCCAATCACAATATTTGGGTTGTTTCATGTCAAATTTAAGGCTTATTGTTATAGGTTGAATTGGGTCACTCAAAATCCGTATGTTGAAATCCTAATTCCTAGTACTGCAGAATGTGACCTTATTTGGAAAAAATCTCATTACAGATATAATTGTCAAGGTAAATTCACACCAGAGTAGGCTTCTAATCCATTATGATTGGCTCCCCTATAAAGAGGGGAAATTTGGACACATACACAAGAATGCCATGTGGGGACAAGGGCAGAGATTGGTGTGAATTCCACAGAAGCCAAGGAATGCCAATGACCAGCAAATCACCAGAGCACGGGGCAGAGTCTCTCTCACAGCCTCCAGAAGGAATCAACCCCACTGACACCTTGATCTTGAACTGATAGCCTCCAGAACTGTGAGAAAATAAATTTCTGTTTTTAAGCCACCATGTTTGTGATACTTGGTGAGGGCAGCCTGAGCAAACGAGTCACAAACCCTGATGCTACTTGTGGTGAGCTGCAGAAAGGCAGTTCTTGTCTATGTTTACTATTAAGGTTGTCAGTTTGGGAGCGGTGATGGTATTTAGGCCGTATCGTTCTGCCTTTGCTTGAAGCAGTATGTGTCAGTGGCAGATAATGGCAAGAGTTTTGACTTGCCGGGATGTTCTCAGGGGACAGAACACCTCTTCTGCAGGAGAGTACAAAGCCACAAGCCCTGGCTACTTCTCAAGACCTTTTCCATTTGCCCCCAGACAGGTGATGCATGCCCACCCCAGACCAGAAGGAAAGAGAGAGAACCATGCAGTACAGTGAAGGAGAATTACCTGCCCCTTCTACAGAAGCCAGGGAAGGAAGGTGTAGCTCCAGCCTTAGTGCTTTAGGCACAGCTCACCTGAAGTCCCCTTCTCCTTCTACTTGCTCAGAATACCACCTCCTCTGGAAAGTCCTCCAGGATTCCCCTTAGCTGGAGCAATGGCTCCTCCTTTGGGTTCCAATGTACTATTAGTGAGCTGCTTTCGTGTCTCTATATCCCACACAATAGAATACCTTTAAGAGTCAGCACCATATTTTCATATCCCCTACTGCACCTGACAAAAAGGTTTCTACAGATATAGAACAAAATATGTGCTATCTAATGAATCTTCCCTGGAATCTCCTCAAATCAACCGATTCCAAGAGAAATCATTTAGAAATGGCCTCATGTCAATATGACATCCTGACCATTTCCATCAAATCATTTCAGCTTTGTGCTAGGACTCTAAATAATTTTTTAAATGATGTTCTGGATTTTTGGGTGTTTGCTTGGATATTTTATTTTCAGTTTCTTCTCCTTTTAAATGAATATTCACTTGTGATAAAGTAAATATGAGGGGCAAAAGCTCAAGTCCAAACTGATCTCTCTTGGAGTGGCTGAATCAAGTCCCCACGATCTCCACATATTCTTACAAAAAAAAAGGAAACAAACTCTAGACACAAAATATACCTGGGTCAAACTGAATCAGTTTAGATGGACTCAGAGTGAAGTCTTTTCCAAGTGTAGCTGACACTTGCTTGACCTTAAGAAGAAAAAAAAAATTCTTTTTAAATAAAAATAAGTATTATTTTAATAGAGAAACATCTAGTCTAGTATCATAATAGATTAAATCCATGCTCTTTTTTCTTTTAAGGAGACTCTATGTCCAACGTGGGGCTTGAACTCACACCCCAAGATCAAGAGTTGCATGCTCTACTGTCTGAGCCCTAAATTCATGCTCTTAAATCTGTTTTTAACACATCGGCTTTTTAAAAATTATAATCAACCATTTTAGATCTAGGCTACAGGGATATGTTACATTTAACTTTTTTCTTATACTAATATCAATGGAAGTAAAAGTAAAGCTTTTTTTTTTTTTCCTGTTTTTTCTTTCCGCTTCGTTATAAATGATTCAGTCATTGGGGAAAGCAACATAAATTTTAAATAATATTTTTCTCTTTGTTATGAGTATCCATCTATTTCATTACGTTCCTTTTACTTGGCTTTGAAATAGTGCCCGGGAGGAAAGGGAGGGGGAGGGGAAGAAACAGCAGGTGCTCCAGACAAGTAGCTGTAAGGTGCCCTACAAGTTGAGTTCCAGGGCGCTGAGGGACTTTGACGACTTGAACTAAAACAAGTCTCATCCATTTTCCCGTCTGGGTGAAACCATCCCACTTCACAGAAGTGACTGAGAGCTCAGTGGGGATGACAGACCTGGTGAACAGCCACCCAAAATCAATCCACATGCAGGACTGAGGGTTTTCGAGGCTCCATCGATGAAGTTAAGTTGTTAACAACAACAACAAACATTGCTCTAAAGAGACTATTTACTGATCTCCTGTTCCCTGCTCCTGGGGCTAAAAACCAGAAGCGATTTAGGGCTCTCAGGTCACCTTATCTTCCCCAGAGGGAGCCTAAATAGGTGTTAAGAATTGTCCTTGGCTAGTTTGAGAAAAGTTACCGGATGAGAAGCCCGCATAAGCACAATAGGCAGCTGTTACTTGGCACTTTTTTAGACATTTAAGACGGTCAAGAAAGCCAGTTACTACATTTCCTCACTTTCACACAAAGAAATGAAGTGCACAGTTGAAAACTTAAAAGTTCCTGTTTTTTTTCTGGCTTTAGACATTACCTCCATTTGTAATCAGAGGCCCTGAGATCTGCTAATGGGTCTGCAGTGGAAATATTTTTGCTGAAGAGGGTATTTCCTCCCAGGCTTCCATTTGCTCTTTGCCTACAATGCCAAGGTTCCTCCTGAACAAGCTTTCATTGTGAAAAGGCAGCCCATTGTACACCTGGATCCACCATATGCTGGAAGTTACATTTCCCCGCATGGCTCTTGCACGTGCAATTACTTAGTATTTACCACCACTGAGTTTACAGAATCCTATGTGGGAAAAGGAATGGTCTGAGGCAAGGTGGTTGGAGCAGTCATCTCGGTGAAGGTGCACGAATCCAACCAGTGCAAGCACAGGCAAAAGCGCTTTCTCTTTCTCTGATTCTGGTCAAGAAGCCAATAAGTTCTGCTACAAAGGGGTACCCACGCTCTAGGGAGAGCTGTCCCTGGAGGCTAAGGGCTGTGTGTGATCCCAGCTCAAAGGTTCACAGTGCGCATTCAACTTCAGGAGACAAAAAGTCTCACGTCACACCACATATGTTCTTCCTACCTGGCAAGGTGAATGTATGTGGCCCAAAAGTCTAGACTCGAGCATATGGTGTTGTCTGAAGAAGACCAAAGCACTATTAGAAAACCGTTCAGACAGATTTCTTTCTACGTGAACAATCTGCTGGAAAATTATAGGACATACCAAGTTGTCTGCTGTTTCAATAACAATAAAGCACCACAGATCTGGGGGGAAAGGGTCGATGCCCACAGGCAAGGTAAATACCAAATGTGGATGTGGTAGAATTTACGTGAGAAAGGTTCTGAGGGTGATTTGAATGTAGTATTGTAATTGAGATTTAACTGAGATGACCATTTTTTTTCAAAAGCTAATACTGCCCTTTTCAGTAGATTGAGGAGTAGAGCCTTCAGAGATCCTTTGCCATTGTTAGTTTGTGAAAGCTTTTCAAGCTGTTATTTTCTTGATGTGGAATTGTGATGGTTGCGCAACTCCTAAAAAAAACCCTTCAATTCTGGAAGCCATAGGTTGTGCCCCGTGGTCCATGTCTATGGAAAGCAATAGCAAGTTGACTAATCTAAAAGTGATTACTGAGGATCCTTTATATTTCAGTGGCCTGGATTGATAAATATTCTCTTAATTTTAACTTGGGTGACTCTCTTTATTTTTGAGAGGGAAGAACTCATGCAAGTGGGAGAGAAGGGCAGAAGGAGAGAGAGAGAGAGAGAGAGAGAGAGAGAGAGATCTCAAGCAGGCTCCAGGCTCAGCATGGAGCTTAATGCAGGCTTGATCCCACGACCTTGGGATCATGACCCAAACTGAAACCAAGAGTCGGATGCTCAACTGACTGAGCCACCTAGGTGCCCCAAACTGGATGACTCTTAAGTTTGTCCTTTGATTTTCCTCATCCACTGAGACCCCAGGAAGCAATCCTGGTGCATACTAAGAGAAAGCCAGTTGGGGGCTGAAATTTATTCTGGGGACCCCTACTGAATGTCTTGCATGCAAAGTTTCTTTTCCAAAGCAAAGTTTGGCCAGGGTTCACTAGGTTGGATGCATCTCTCGGTAAAATCAAATTTCAAGACTTAGTGACCAGATTTACAAACTAAAAATGAGTTACAAATTCCTTATTGAGGAGCTGACGAAGTTAGTTAAAGCGTGGAAGGATAAGGAGATGTTAGATGTAGAATCTCCAAAATAATGTGCAATCCTGCAGTTTGAAATTTCCTTGGTTACTCTGGGTTTCTTTTCAAGAAAATAATGTAAGGCACCAACCAGCAACCCAAGTTTTAGCCTGACAGTTTACATTTTAGACTTGTTACCTTTACACTCACGAAGGCGGAGTCCATGGAATATCCCCTTCTGGTAATTTCTAAGGGTAATATGCCCACATTCTCACAGACCTCATATTCAGCCTGCGACCATTCAATGTGAGACCACTTCAGTTCCAAACTGTGCATGAGAGGAAAAGAAAGAGAAAATTACTTTCATAAATGCATAGTAGATGCCTGTAGGGATTCTCTGCTTGGTAGGAAATGGAACTCGTGGTAGGAGGTTCATTTCATGGTGACAGACGTGGTTCACCAACCTATAGCAGGGCTAAAAATTCCTTACACTTCCTTGGTACATTTTAGTTCAAAAAGAACTTCTACAAGCAATCTCATCTGATGCTTACCAAAAAATGCCATGAAGTAGAAAGAGCAAATGTTAGAATTCTGTTTTACAAATGCAGAAAGTAAGGTTAAGGGGCTTTCAGAGGTCCTCTGGTTATTAATGACAAGAAAGGGACTCAAACATGAGTGCTCTGAGAGGAAATAAACCAGCAGTTGTGAAGTTCAAGGAGACATCCTTTTTTTTTTTCCCAGGAAAGGCCATTGATAGGAAATCTCTCTTATTTTTTGGCTCTCATTGGTACATCAAGAACCATTCCAGACACAGATCTCTGAACTTAGGTTCAGTTTAATAACTTGTTATCTTTCAGGATGTGCCTAGGAATTAAAATGTGCATGGATTTTATAACCACTACCTGTTTCTTTTTCTATGCATATAAAGGGACTGACTGACATGTAGCTTGGGTGCAACTGAATGAACCTGATAACTAGGGGTGGTGTTTTTCCCACAATAGATTTAGTGATCCCAACATTGGATGGAAACCGTCTACTCCTTATAATATAGAGAGATTTTTTTCCTTTTTCAGAAAAGGAAACCAAGCTTAAGAGAAGTTAAATAACGAGCTTAAAGGCCAAAAGCTATGACAAAGCTAATAGATGGCAGAGTTGAAATCTCCAGCATACATCTGAAGCCAAGTGTTCCATTCCTTCTGTACCATTCATCTTCCCAGCTGAAGTCCTTTATGACTCCTGTTGCTTGAGCTCAAGCAAAGGAATACAATTTTATCCCTACATTTCCCTTTTTAGGTGAGAAAATGTGAAGTTTGTTACCTAAACATTTCTCTCCAAATGTGTTCTTACCTTTATTACCCCTGCAACCTTCCTTCAGCAACAAGACACAAGCAATCTTTGATATCATCATTCAACACACTTCAATTACTTTTGTTTCTTTCTTTTCCCTTTCATTCTACATTTGCAAAAACCCTGAGTGGTTCCCTTACTGTATTCTCAATCTTCCAACTGGATGCAGGCTCTTTCTTCTTCTAGGTTTCTTAATGTATTTTTTTTCACAATTTTTTTTTATTGCAGACTAGAAATTCTGGGCACCACTGTGTAGACCGTGGAGTTCCCAAATTTCACAAGGTTCTTCAGGCTTACCTGGGTCCATTCATATCAGAGAGTAAGTTTATCCCCTCATAACCTCTTCATGTCTTTGTACCAATCATGTGTCACAGTCACATATTCTAAGTTCATGAGCAAGATAAACTCAGTAGCACTGTCTCTTACTCCAAGGACAATGGGCCAGTGAGACAAGGTATCATGAGAGCATGGAATTATGGGAGAGGTTCATGAATCTATATGAACATACATGTTTATTCAATCAGGACATAAGTTTATTGTCACTGGCTTGCTGGTCTTCATACAATTTTGACATGAAAACAGAATCCTCATAACAGAAATATTTGAGATCTTTACAGGTCTTTGATGTGACTGAATTCAACTCTGGTGTGGAACAGTCAAGAAGTAAAGAAATAAATGGCTCTGCTTAAAGAATCACAAGATAACAAGTGACCAGAATATGACAAATGCCAATAAAAATAACATGTTGCAAAGAATGCCTAAAGGACCCCATTAAGTGAGACGGGGAGAAAATCAACAAGATGGATTGAGGCAAAGGACAGAGAGATGAAACAGGAAGAAAAGAAGAGCAATGGGGATGAGTGAAATAGATAAATACGGATGGATTCCAGCTAAGTCTCGATAAGGTTTAATTGAGGTTCAACGTACAATCTTCTGAGAATCCATCCACTGATAATATGAACCATGACAAGCAAAAATTCATCAATGTCACTCTGCAGATCCAGGTGATCTCAAAGCCTCAAGCTAAATGTAATTTGATTGCTGACCTAGACCCATAAAGGCACCACGTAGGGTGCTGTTCAGGTTCAATGCACCAAGGGCTTTGGTGTTTGGGAATGTGTGCGCGCTTCCCTGATCCACGATTAGACAGCTGTGTCCTGCTTATGGGATAATGCTGTCATCACACAATGTTCTAGTTTAATTGTCCTCCCTATAAGTAACAAAGACCTATTGAAAAGCCACAGAATTTAAGCCACACTATACACTTCCCAGAAGTGTATATTTCAATCACAAAGCACACCCATACCTATAGGATGTGTGCAACAGATGTTTTGAATGTGCTTGGTTTTTGCAGTACTGTCTTTGAAGATTTCCTATTGCTGAGACTTGTTTAAATTCTACACAAAGAAAAGAGGTGTAGTCAATCACTTAGGAATTGTCCCTGTAAGAAGTCACCTAGCTGTATGCTGGGAATCACATAAATAACCAGATGCAGGAGCCAGTGAGGGACATTTGGAAGACTCTGGATGGGTGGGGGCCATGTACACAAGGGTTGGGTCAAATCTTCACATTTTAAATATCCCTCCCTTTCCCTATTGCTCAACCTAAAGTCAGAAATGAAGTTTATGGACACACACTATGTGAGACCATGTGACAATCATTTCAAGTCAGTTAGCAAGAAGGGAGAATTCCTTAATTCCCTAGATCACAGTTTCTCAACTCGGAGACCACTGACATTGGGATCAGATAGTTGCTCGGGTGGTTCTGTGAATTGTGAATTGATGGTTAGCATCATCCCTGGCCCCTGCCTACTAGATGCAGTCACATCATCCCCTTCGATCAAAACTCTTTCAAGAAATTTCCAAATGTCCCTTAGGCGTAAGTCATCCTCAGTTGAGAAACACTCCTCTCAGTGATTGTGGGGTACTTACTACAATAGGAGATTTGATTGAACATGGAAGCTGAATTGGAATTCGCAACAACTATCACTGTGAATGGAAGACAGGGTCAAACAGTGGAGATTAAATCAGATTAGTAGTCATGAGGCTTCTGGTCCCTCTATCACGCACAACAGGATCTTGAAGTGCAGCCTAAGAAAGCTCTCTTGCTTTGTTTAGGTCCCCATCTCCATTCTTTTGCCTCTTCTTTGGTTTTACTTTGGCACATATTTTAAATTTACATATTGCCTTGCTATATTTTACACATACATATAAGCAGTGATATGATTATAAATATCTTAACAACAGACTATCCAGAGGGAAGGCAGGTATGTGTAGTATAATACTGATTTAAAGATGTATAGGACATAATTTATAGGTAATAGTATTAGATATGCTATACTTTTTATTGTAGATTTCATATAGTTGATTCTCAGATCACATTTTTGTTGCTTTTTCCCTAATTTTTGGTCCGAATAGCAGAGAAGCCATTTGAACACCCAATTTAAAGTCACAATCCATCCCCACAGTCTGGCAGGTGTGATCCCCCTTATCCTGACCAACGTTTTCATTTTCTAAAGTACTATCATGCAGAACATACTACTTAATTTATTTAGATATGAGGTATGTTCCAAAGTAAACAGGGGTCTTTCGTTCATGGATACATTTCCAAGTCCCCTGGAGAGTGACCAGAAAATAGTAAGTGCTCAATAGATAATTGTTAAATGAATGAAGAAATATTTTGTAGCCACTGTTTCCCAGGTTAAATTGACCACTGAAAGCCTTTTTCTCCACAGCCCTATTAACTGATATTAAATCATAAAATTTGAAAAAATCTCCAGGCTAGATGATCATCACGTGTTCTTTCTGGCCCTTACTCTGGTTTCTTTAGCTACTACTGTATTTTAGAAGTGTATTGAGAAAGATGGTGTTGATAAAAGAGCATTCTGTTATAAAGCATGATTTCTTAACACACGTCTTTGGTATTGCTAAGATATGTGCAGGATTCTCTACATTTGACAATGTCGAGAGACAGCACTGATGGTCACAGTTGGGAATGGGGTGACAGCGGCGTCTGGTGGGTAGAGACCAAGGATGCTGTAAACATCCTACAATACCCAGGAAAAGCAGCCTGCCCTCAGTGCTCCCCAAGCCCATGACAAAGACTTATCTGGCCCAAATTACAGACAGCGTTGCGGCAGAGTAAAAAATATATATACTTTCTGACATTTCACCTTGCAGCTACTTAAATCATTTAGATGAAGGAACAATGAACTGAAAGAAACTCTTGGGATTAAAACCCCAGTTTGGGATCTGGGACATTAATCTAGGTTAACAAGAGTGTGTGGAAAAGGTACTCAGCTGCTCTTTGCCTCAGTTTCCTCACTTCCCAAAGTAAATAATGATGAGTCTGTACTTCAAAGGGGTTAAATGAGCCTTAATGAATACTCATTAAGTATTCTGAGTTTCTCAGTGACAGGTTTTATAGGAGCAAAAATTGTGAGTAAATTATTCTTACGACTAGATCTTCATTTATAATCAAGTGTCATGTGACTTAAGGAAATTGAAAGGCTAAAAAATATTTTTCTTTTATATTTTTATTTATTTCTAGGAGAGAGAGAGAGAGACAGCGTGAGCAGGGGAGGGTCAGAGAGAGAGGGAGTCACAGACTGAAACAGGCTCCAGCCTCTGAGCTGGCAGTCAGCACACAGCCCGATGCGGGGCTCGAACCCACGAACCGCGAGATCATGACCTAAGCGAAAGTCGGACGTTTAACCAACTAAGCCACCCAGGCGCCCCTAAAAAATATTTTTCTAAGTGTTCTAAAACTTATCAATTCAAAGAGGATGCTATTAATCTCCATAATCTAATGCTATGAACACCTGTGTTTTTGAGTCTTTCTCCCGTGGCAATGAGAAAACGGTGTTTAGCCAGGAGACAGAACAGTGAGTACCCAAAACAAGTGCTTTGGAGTCAGACACATCTTAACCACTTATTAGTGTGTGATTATGGTCAGCTACCCAGTCTCCCTAGGCCTCGGTTTTTAATATGTTTAAAATGAGGAGAATTATGTTCCTGTGAAATGATGAAAATTAAAATTCGTTAGTGTGTATAAAGCACCTGTACACAGTGGGTACTTAATAAGTGCCATTTGCCTTCCCTTCCTTTGTGCTTTCCTAGATCTACCTGGAGACAAACACTTTAAGGCCTGGCTTGCAGGTATAACGTGAAAGCTTTCGTTTCCAATAGTTTCAACCTCTTCCCCTGCAAGGTGTTTCATAAAAGTTGCAGAGTGTGCCTGTTAGAAATTCTTTTTTGGTTTGATCTCTTTGTCCCTTCTCTTTTAAAGCCAAGAATGAGTAAGGGTAGCCAGAGGGAGGAGAAGAATTCCTCCTTGGAGTCATGCAGCAGCTGGAGACGCAGCCCAGAGTTATGAAGAACTCCAGCAAGGGTCAACCTTTCTTTTGAAGATCACTTTTTCCCCTCAGTGGGCACATGAAAGAGGTCAATGTATAAAATGTGTTAAGAAACTGCCTCACTCAGAAGTCGGCCGCATCTGTGGGCTGCAAAGGTGTTTCTGATGAACAGAGCGAGACCTTGTAGCTGAGTTTGGGGGCTCTGCAGACCATCCTGAGAGTGGAGACCTTGTAGCTGAGTTTGGGGGCGCTGCAGACCATCCTGAGAGAGGAGTGGGGCTACAGGACAGGTGTGGCGTGTGAGGAAGTCACGCCAAAGCACAAGCTAATGAGATGAGTACTCACTTTGAGGTCGTGAGGTCAGGGTTCACCTTCAGCTCTGCCACTCATTCATTTAGTGACTTGTGCCCAATTACCTAAATGCTTGGGGCCTGATTTCCTAATCACCCTCAGAGGATTGCATTTTGCAGATTAAATCAGACAACATATGGGAGAGCACCTAGCACTGTGCCTGAAATGTAGGCACTTAGCCAAATCGAAATCTTTATGCAAATTTCCATGGATTTTAGTGTTATAAAATAATGTCTATTTACGATAAAATATCCCCCAAATGTATTCCATGAGAAATATGTTCTGTGAGCTATTCCAGGGTGGGGTGGTGGTGGTTCTATAGTCAAATCAAGCAGAGATACGCTACACACTGTATCCCTGTCTCACAGACTCCCCCTCATCAAAGCTTCTCCATAATTCTGGGTTGTGACACAGTTAAACAGCATACAAACTAGCTAGCTAGTAACAACTTGATTAAGTCAAGATTTCCTAATGCCTTTTTAAATTGCATTTTCACTTTATTTTATTTAAGTTTATTTATTTATTTTGAGAGAGAGAGTGAGTATGTGAGCAGGGGAGGGGCAGAGAGAGAGGAAGGAAAGAATTCCAAGCAGGCTCCACGCTATCAGTTCAGAGTCCGATGCAGGGCTCAGTGCGGGGCTTGATCCCAAAAACCACGGAGATCATGACCTGAGCTGAAACCAAGAGTTGGACGCTTAACTGACTGAGCTACCCAGGCACCCCATCCTAACACCTTTTCTAATGGAATATCTAATGACCCTTCAGAATTGATATTCTACAGAAACGTCACAATAGAAATGTCACAAAAGCAAAAAACTTACTAGCAATCAAGATCCTGAGCAATCCCACTGAACATGGGTCCTTCTTGCTTTTTTTAAAAGAGCCTCCTTTCTGCTCCAGATTGCACCCCGTGGTCCCTTGAGCTTTATTACAGGTTTTCACCCCCTCCAAATGCATGGAATATTAATCTATTAGTCCTGTCTCAGCCAAACAAGAACACAAGATTATACAAGACTTCGCTTATTGATTAATAAGCATATTGATTATTTACTTTGTGAGTCATCCCAGAATTGATGTCTAATTAGAGATGGGCTTTAGCTGGCCACCAAATGTCCCCGGGATACTTCTTCAAACAATCAATCTTGTACTCATATGAATGAACAACAGCAATCCCCACTGCAAGTCACATTTGTCAAGGACTTTAAATATACAAGATGCTCTCACATGCTTTATCTCGTTTCTTTCTCTAAACGGATTGTAGTATTGACCGTCATTTGACAGATGAGATAACTAAGGCTTGCACAATCACCTAGGTCAATGGCATACCCAAAGCTCCAGCCCTGTTCTTTTGTTCCTTGACTCTAAGTCTGCTGGCTTATGATTTGTTATCTATATCATAATTCCCAGTGGGTTTGATGGGGAGTGCACATTAATATTAATAGCTGTAATTTATTTTTAAAAAACAACCTAAAACTTAAAGTCCTTGAAGAGTAAATATTCCTTCTTTCTTGTTGTCTGGGTGGCCAATGACTGGAAAGAAAGAAGAGAGAGATATCTGTCACTCCTTTTCCCACAGGCCACTTTAGCAGACTTGTTAAGAGTGGACAAGAAGCTGGGCGCCCTGGGCAGCTCAGTGGTTAAGCTTCCAACTTCGTCTCATGATCTTGGGGTTTGTGAGTTTGAGCCCCACGTCAGGCTCTGTGCTGACAGCTCAGAGCCTAGAGCTTGCTTCGGATTCTGTGTCCCCCCTCTCTCTCTGCGCCACCCCTGCCTGAGCTCTGTCTTTCAAAAATGAATAAATGTTAAAAAACATTAAAGAGTGGGCAAGAAGTTCATTAGTGCAATGAGGGAGACCATGGACACTAGAACCATCCTTCCCGGGCCTGAATCCCAGCTCCTTCCCTAATTAGTTGCATGAGCTTTGAAAAGTCACCTCTCATCTCCATTCTTCAGTTTTCACACCTACAGATTCTGGATTATGAGGGTACCTAACTCATAGGTGGTTGTGATGTTAAAATGAAGAGTAAGGGAACAGAGCTGTGGACAATTGTACTGCAAATGTCTGTAGTAAACACTGTATTTGTAACTAGGTTCTTGTGGGCTGTTTTGGAAAGATAGATGACTACTTACAAAATTGTTTCTTATTGGAATGATATGCATCTTGAACCAAAAACATCTACTTACAAATGAGGTGAGGGACAGCTATACCATTAACAAATTATGAACAGAAATTCTGAGTAATTTCTCTCTCCCCCTACCACTCTAAAGAAAGCAATGTAATATGTGTCGGAATCAAATCAAAATTACTTCCGCGTTCACCGTTGGTAGGCACATTTTGTGTCATCTTGTTCTACTGGTTCCCACTATTTCGAGCTGAAATAGAAATATCTTCAGCAAGGTACATGAACACAGATACCACAGAAGTGGAAGTCTATTTAAAATAGCCTTGGTTAAGATTATAAATTGTTCTGTGATTCTCCTATGAATTTGAGAATTCTTTTAAAACACAAATCATCTTCAAAAGCAATGTCCTTTGTAACAATGAGGAATGAAAGGGTGTGTAATTGAAACAGTACCAATCTAGCACCAGTGCAGGAGAAAAAAAATTCCGTCAGCCATGCTATGTTAACAGGTGGAGGAGGAGTAGTTAGCATTTGGTCAACAGCAAGTCTGATCAATACTCCTGTTCTTTAGTCGAACTATTAAAAAGCAGGCAGGGGGCTGGGGTGGCTTAGCCGGTCAAGTGTCAGACTTCAGCTCAGGTCATCATGATCTCGGGGTTCGTGAGTTTGAGCCCCGCTTCAGGCTCTGTGCTGACAGTTCAGAGCCTGGAGCCTGCTTCAGATTCTGGGTCTCCTTCTCTCTCTGCCCCTCCCCCCCTTCTATCTCTCAAAATAAATAAACATTAAAAATAAAAATAATAAATAAAAATAAAAAAGCAAGTGCTTTAAAAAAATAAAGAAAAATTTTAAAAAAGCAAACGTAGGGGCCCCTGGCTGGCTCAGTCAGAAGAGCATGTGACTCTGGATCTCAGGGTCTTGAGCGGAAACTCCATGTTGGGTGTAGAGAGTACTTAAGTTAATAAATATTTTTTTAAAAATAAAATAAAAAGCAAATGTAATCAATTTATTAATGATTTTTGGAGCAGGATTTTTGTTTCATTTTCTTGAGAATTGGAAGACATTTGCCTGAAATTGCACTGTGGTAATATATTTTCTCTAAGGATGGTAATGCCAAGGAGTCATTTCTCTCGGACAAGATCAGTTTAATGGGTGGTGGTCATCCATTTGAGTTATATAACCTCATGATTATATGTTAATGTCAGGGCCCAGGTTTTCCTTGTTCATGCCTATTTCCCAGCTTCTAGTACTGTGAACCTGGCATATAATAGTCACTCAATAAAAATCTGGGGAGGTTATGAATCTGGACAGGTACTTTATACCAGGGCATGGAGGTGGGACTCGGAATGAATTTTGTTAAGCAAACACATTTTTCTAACAATGACTATAGAGACCTCTGCTGGCAAATATTGGAACTACAATTTAGGGTCAGAAAAAGACAGACTGGAAACAAGAGAGGCGAATTTGTTTTCTTCCTCTGTCTATATTCTGACATAAAAAATCCATAAGGGGGCTGTCCTAGCTTATGACATGTAGCTTGACTAGGTGACAACGAATACAGAAACTAGGATAAATGAGCGACTTTTCTATGAGGTGACTGGAAAGGGTGTCCAAATTCAAAAGAAAAACATAGCACAAGGAGAATTGATCTATAATTAATCTTTCTGTGAGTATCTGCTACCTGGTAAGTTATTCAAGGTTATACACTCAAGAGAAATTTAGAACAGGGGCCAGTCAGAAATATTACGATAGTCTGTTCATCTTCTTAATTGAGAGGATTTGTTACTCTGTTGGTTGTACATTCTATACGTTTCTAAGTGTCACTTAATACTTGCCTATTTTCCCCTTTACACTGTCTTCATCTCACCCGCGATAGGTTTATTAGCTTAGAGATGTGGTCACAAGTAGTCAGTTGGGTTTTTGGTTTCTTTGGAAGGGAAGAGATGTTTTCTAACACTTCGTAACTACCCTGTCTTTCCTGCTGTAGGTATTTTAGAAGACTCTGGTTACTAACACAGTCCTAGAGGGACCTCTTGCTCTGAGTTGTACATGAGCCTGCAAACTCAGTCCTGGATGTTAGCGAATTGTCCAGACAGAAACTTCTGGGTGTCTGCGTGTGGAAGTGTAAGCATTTACATGAGTAACATGATCGAGCCAGCACTATATAACTTAACTTTCTAATATTCTCATATTCGGTATGACTACTGACTTTCCTATTATCACACACGAGAAAGAACATTTCTTTCTCAAAAATAAATTCTATGAGCTTCTAAAATGGCCTACCAACAGATCTTCATATTTTGTTGGAAAATGAATATTTCACCTTCATTATCAGATACATTCTGGAGAGTATATATACAGGACCATTGAATAAGCAAAATAATTTACGTTTGAGCAGCAGCCGAGTTCCCTGTTGGGTCCATGATTTGAAATTCCAGGATATCTGAATTAATTTCCAAAGATGCGTTTATGATATAAAGAATGGTCTTGCTGTTTAAGTCCTTTTGGATAAATTTCTCACGGATAAGTTCACCTGTAAAAAAGAAATGAATAAATTTCACAAGGAATCAAGCAAAATACTAAATAAAAGTTGATAAATTGTATGCCTATTTTAAGCACAGCTTTCAAAACAGCCAAAGTATACATTTTTAAAGAAATGAACATTATTGCAAGTATCTTAAAACTCGTATGCAATAAAATTAAATTAGCTTTAGAATTTACTTTGGCTCAGAAACATTGGACCTTAAAGAAAATATAAAAATAGAGGGGAAGTAGGAAGATACAGTCATAAAATATCTAATTTTGTGCCATTCTTTTTAGTGACATATTTTGATCATTGTCTTCATGAAGCAAAATAATTAGAATCCAGAGAAACCATTCTACCCCTCCCAGTTTTTGTCGTTGTTGTTTCATGAACAGATATCATTTAGAATTCCTGATTTAAAAAAAATTACTCACAAATATGAATTTTGTCCTGACACTGACTATATTACAATCTGACTGAGAAAAAGAATTATAAGCAATAAACAGCAGCATATCAGTGTTTGGTTCTCCCACTCAAGATGAATTTAGGGAAGTTCGGTCTCAAACCCTCCTTAGCACCAGCATTGATTTATAAACTGCATCTATCAGTAAGCCCTGGGGCTGTTTACCAACTGGGCCTACACTTAATTAAATTACTCTCTAGCATTGCCAGTGACTGGGTATTTTAAGATGAGCAATTACAAGGATTAAGGAAGGCCGTACCTGTTGTTGTGTTCTCCAGACGTCCATGTCGGGGGCCTCGTAAAATTTTAAAGATGATCAGGTCGTCATCAGTGTCAGGGTCTGATGCCTTCAACACATGGGAAGTGAGGTAAATCCCGTAACAACCATTTGTCAGGAGCCCCACTTGAGAAGGGGAATGCAGGAGTGTGATATGGGGGGCTGTTTTGTCCAACTGGTCAACCTGGGTGATCAATGATTACATACAATTTCATACAAAGGCTTCTCATCTCCAAGCAACGTAGGATCTTAAGAGTTAACAAAGATAATCTATCCCAAATCTCAGATTATTTATTTTCCTCATTTGTTAATTTCTGCTAAAGACTGGCTTGTTCACAATATCCTCAGTAAATATCACAGTGCCTGGAAGAGAGGCTAACTTGCCTTTGTAAATTTTGACTCAGCTTTGTGAATTGTCCATTGTCTGACTCTCCAATTAGGACATAAGCTCTCTGACGGCCGACATTATGTCTCCACACCTACCTTCCTCCGCACCCCATTCCCTGCACCCAGCACATTACCTGAACCATGACAGCAGCTCAAGGAATATTTGTTGACTGAATACATTAAAATTGATCCAAGAATTGTATTGCAAACTTCAAGTTAGCTCCACAGGAGGAATTTTCAATTTTCCCAGTGTTTGGTGATATACAGAAATAAGGTTATAAAGATATACATGAGGATATGCATCACAAATGCATTGAATATTTTTTGGCACATCTTTGTTCAAATGACAAAAATGTGGTGTAAAAATTAGAAATCGTAAGAAAAAATGAAAGGTGATTATTATTATTCTTGATGTTTATTTATTTTTGAGAGAGACACACAGAGTGTGAGTGGGGGAGGGTCAGAGAGACGGAGACACAGAATCTGAAGCAGGCTCCAGGCTCTGAGCCGTCAGCACAGAGCCTGATGCAGGACTCAAACTTACCAACTGTGACACCATGACCTGAGCGGAAGTCAGACACTTAACTGACTGAGCCACCCAGGGTCCCTGAAAGGTGATTATTTGTAAGCGTTTGCGTATTTGTTCCACTAAGGATGAGAACCAGGTAACTAAACAGGTAGGCTCAATTTGCGAAGACAGTGGAGGAGCAATTACTCATCAGTGAAAGAGGCATATAGGTTCAAACACTGCAAAGGGCCTCATTCAGGTCTGGTATGAAGCTTCATCCATCTTGCACATGACCGTTGTAGGTTAGGGAAGGAGCAAATTTGAAGGAATTAGCACAGTTCACTGAGACTAGACATCAAGTACGGGAACACGATCTCCATTCCTCTTACTCCTAGCCATTCAATTCTCAACTTCACTTACCCAAAAAGGATACTGTTGGAAATCTTGGTTCACACTAGCAAAGTAAAGAATAAATGCCATGACAAGACTATATAAATATTTTTTGGATAGTATGATACAATAAGCTATTATTCAGCTATTTTAAAAAACAGAGGTAGAAGGAACTGATAATATATAATTTCCACAACTTAGTGTTAACTGGTAAAGAAAAAAACAGTAACTTGCAGAATAAGAGATGACTATAATACCATTTCTGTTCACATATATGTTCATACAGACACAGACAAAATTCTGTAAGCATTTACTTGTACAAACCTGTTTTAAACAATTTTTTAATTGGGTGGGGGAAATATTATTCTTCATTCATGGAAATATCCACGCATCATGGAATTTTGTAACAATCAAGTATTTTTTTCCCTCTCAAGTTGGCAAGTTTTTGTTTTTTTTTTTAATTAACAAAAATAATCAGGGCGCTTGGGTAGCTCAGTCGGTTAAGCCTCCGACTTTGGCTCAGGTCATGATCTCATGGTTCGTGGGTTTGAACCCTGCGTCGGGCTCTGTGCTGACAGCTCAGAGCCTGGAGTCTGCTTCAGATCCTGTGTCTTCGTCTCTCTCTGCCCCTCCCCTGCTTGAGCTCTGTCTGTCTGTCTGTCTCTCTCTCTCTCAAAAATAAATAAACATTAAAAAAAAAACAATCATACATTATGTTGGTAACTATTTGGAGAAACAGAGGTTTTTACATTTTGCTGGTAGTGGTGAAAATTTTCTGCAGACAAGTTTTGTATATATATATTTAAAACGTCGGGGCTCCTGGGTGGCTCAGTCAGTTAAGCATCCGACTTCAACTCAGATCATGATCTCATAGGTCATAGGTTCAAGCCCCATGGTGGGCTCCATGCTGACAGCTCAGGGCCTGGAGCCTGCTTCAGATTCTTTGTCTCCCTCTCTCTCTGCTCTTCCCCCACTCACACTCTGTCTCTCTCTCTCTCAAAAATAAATAAACATTAAAAATTTTTTAATGTATATAAACTTTGATCCAAAACTTTCACTTTTTTATGTATGTCCTGCAGAAATGATTAGATGTGTATAAAAATGTGTGTCTATATATTCACAAAAATATAATTTTTAATAACAATTTTAAAAATCCATAAAATAGAAGTCCAAGAGATTTATAAACCATCTCTACCTGACACTGAATGCTATTTAACCTTTAAAAATTATATTTTTGAGAAAGATCTAGTGACATTAGGAAATTTTTATAATATAATGAAGAGTGGAAACAGGCAATATACTTGACAGGACATAAGTATCCTCCGGAGAGAAAGTGCACAAGCAGGGGAGGGGCAGAGAGAGACAGAGTCCTAAGCAGGCTCCATGCCCAGCACGGAGCCCTATGCAGGGCTCAATCCCATGACCCAGGGATCATGACCTGAGCTGAAATCAAGAGCCAAACACTCAACACACTGAGCCACCCAGGTGCCTGATAAAATTAGTTATCTTTGAGTGGTATGATTGGGAAGGATTTTTTCTTGTCCTTTTCTGTAGCTTATGAATTCTTTACAATAAATAATTACTTTATAAAGGAAAAAAGCAACACCAATTTTCAAAAGTTACAGTCATTCTCTTCTCCTAAAAGGTATGGACAACAACCTCAGAGCTATGCACTTGGGTGGGAGATGGGGACTCAAATCATGATCATGGCCTTTTGGCGGAGAAACTCCTATCCAGGATGGCCAGTTGGAGTATGCCAGACATGGAAAAAATAAAAATGCTTAAAACCATGTAAGAAATCCTCAACATTATAACCAGCTGAGTGTAGGTGTGGGTTTTTTTAAACACATATTTTCTGTAAAAACAGAAGTATTGCAAAAGGAATAAATGCTGGTAGTAATCATTTGTTTTTAAAAAATATTAATATTTGAGGAGCCTGGGTGGCTCAGTTGGTTAAGTCCCATTCTAAATTTTGGCTCAGGTCATGATCTCATGGTTTGTGAGTTTGAGCCCCACACTGAGAGTGTGGCAGTGTGGAACCTGCTTGGGATTCTCTCTCCCTCTCTCTGTCCTCCCCGCTGCTCGCTCTCTCTCTCTCTCTCTCTCTCTCTCTTTCTCTCTGTCTCTTTCATAGTAAATAAGTAAACTTTAAAATACATATATTAACATTTAAGTTTAGCGGGGAGGGTGCACCTCAGTGATTCATTCAGTTGAGTGTCCAACTCTTGATTTTGATTCAGGTCATGATCTCACAGTTGTGAGATTGAGCCTCACGTCAGGCTTCGAGCTGAGCGTGGAACCTGCTTGGGATTATCTCTCTCCTTCTGCCCCCTCTTCCCCACTCACCCTTTCTCCCTCTCCAAACAAACAAACAAACAAACAAACAAACAAAAGTAAACTCTGATTACATGGTCCACTATTGTGTCTTTGGTCCTAATTGCCTTCATCTCATTCAACTTCTGGTTTCTTCAAAAACAGGTCTTTTGGCTTAGCGTTTTAAAATACTGGAGTCCAAGACATTTTTTTTTAAAGAAAAGAAGGCTACATCCTTTGATAATTTGTCTTGGACTCACTAAAAATCATCTCAGACAGGCATAAACCATAGAAAGCAGCAACACTGGTCCTTTCTCCCTCGCCGCCAGGTGCGTCCCCGTTGAGGGGAGAGTACAGGAATCACTGGAGCAAGACTGCAGTATCTTGCTTAGACCGACATGATTTCCTACAGTGTGAAGTTCAAGTTGTGCACCCTGATATCAGGGAAACATGCCTGTTTTGCACTTGTTAAGCCCACTGGCTTTGCCCTCAGTTACCTGGGTTGGGACCCTATGGGTAGTACACCCCCACTTGGGGAACTGATCTGGACCAACTCATGAGTTAGTGGTAGTTGACATCATATTGTCTTACCAAAAAACCTCTTGAAGGCAAGAGACTGAGGGATATCAGTCTCTTACTTCCTAAACTGCTTGTCCTCTCTGCTCAGAAAGACAAGACAATTCAGGGAAATTACGGGAGAAAGTCTGAGGCTTTCCTCGTCTATACACAATTGTATTTTCTGGCAAAGAAAACCTTGTACTTTGGATGAAAAAGGACTTTCCCAGTGTATATACAACATTTTCCTATCACTAATTCTGCAACTTTAAAGAGATCACTCTCTTATAATAACCATGTTCTGTAAGAAGAGTGTTGTAACTGTTGGGACAGCACTGATTTAAGTTCCGATACTTCTAAATTCTACTCCCTTTTCCTTCTCTTCTCTGAGGGTAGAAAGAACTCTTACGCCTGTACTTAGAATGTATAACTCCTACAGATTTGCAGCCAAATAGACCCAGAAAAGTATTACTGATTGGACAGCACAATGACATTTCTCTACCTAGGGGGGCGAGTCAGGAGTCAGGAAAAAACATATTAATAGACTGGAGACTGGAATAAGACAAATAACAATTAAAACATATAATTAAAGGAACATAATTTTACTACATACAAAATACTTCTTTCATGCTGTGTCAATGATATCAGTCCATCATAAGTTCATGACATTTTCTGGACCTTCCTAGAGACCAAGACTCATCCAGCATCCACTCCATGTTAACATGACTCACCACCTTTCTATTCAAATCCCACCTCAGATAAGAGACTGTGATGGTTAATTTTATGTGTCAAAGTTCCTGGCTAGGATGCTCGTTTGGTCAACCAGCAGGCTACATGTTGCTGTGAAGGTATTTTCTGGTTGTGATTAACATTTCAGTCTGTTGACTTTGAGTAAAGCAAATTCCCCTCCACAGTGTGGGTGGGACTTATCCAATCTGGTGAAGACCTTCAGAGACAAGAAGACTGGGGTCCCCTGGCAAGGAAGCGATTCTGCCTCCAGACTGCCTTTGGGATCGAGACCGCAACATCACTTCCTGCTGGAATTTCCATCCTCCTGGCCTGCCTTGCAGATTTTGGCCATGTCAGACCCCACAACTGTGAGCCAACTTCCAAAAATAAATATTTTTCTCTTTCTCTTTTCTCTCCTCTTCTCTTATATATACATCTTGTCTGTGCTGTTTCTCTGGAAAACCCTGACCAACAGAGAGACTAAAGAGCAAGGGAAAATTATGATTATTTTACATAATCCTCAAGTAACACACAGGTTTATCTTTCTCACTGTTGGTGGAAGGCTGTAGAACAGGATAAACTATATCCCAGGAGAGTGGATTGAAGGATTTAAGAAACAGAACATGCTTGATGTGTTTTGACTAAAAACAGAAAAACACACGATGGCCTCCAAAAATCATGCTACTAGGCAACACAAATGTGGCAGAGAAAGGACACAGAATTTGGGGTCAGAAAGACTGGAGGTCTTTATTTGGTTTTGATCAAGTTATTTAACTTGTGAGTTTCTGAACACCTATTAAGTGGAGACCACAACACTTCCCTTTTCATGAGAAGGAAATGAGATTTACATAAAGTGGGTCTGCCCTGAAGTTAACATTACAAAACTTGTAACTGCTGCAACTATTTCTCTCATCATTAGTTCACGTATCATATCGATGCTGCCTCGTAAGTTTTCATGTTTAACCGAAAACCATTAAAATGCCGACAGATGATGTGGACCACTAAGTACCATCGTAATGGTAGTTAGATATTACAACAGTAGTTACAAGATATTGAGTATCTATCTAATATATTTCAGGCAATATACTAGCACCTTGGATATGTAACCTGATCTCATTCCCATGATGCTGTACGGGATGGTTTTCAAAGGAAGAAAGGTTGAGTTAGAAGAGTTAAAAGACTCTCGTAAGGTCACACAGCTAACAAATGGCAAATAGAAATTCCAACCCAGTCAAGTCTGACCCCAGAGCTCATGTTTCCTGTTCCTTTCTGTCCTATCGCAGACTCTTGGTCATTAGCCTGCATGCAGGGACCACATGTATTAACATGCCTGGTGCCTTGCTTAGTGCCTGGCATGCTACAGACACACTACATGGTGCATAGGTGAATAAAAGAAGGAAGGAAAGGAGGAAATCATTCTCCCTAAAGTCGTTTACTCTACATCTGTGGCAATGAACTGTGGATTTGTCATACTTGCCTGGATGGTGAATGTAACAGGTTCTTGTCCCACTCTCCCGTCCACAACAAAGCCTTGGTTTGTCCTATCTGTGGCCACAAAAGTAAAGCAGTCAACCTGCGAGTCCCCTCCCAAGTGCCTGTAGGCCACATTCCTGCTGTCCACATCCTGCTGAGTGAAGTTGTGCCGAAGCAACACTGTCCCCCGCAGGTAAAGCTGGCCGTGTCGTGGGAGCTGGGCCAACACAAAGGTGAGGTTCTCCACTGGGGTGTCGGGGTCAGTCAGCTGGAGGAGGTCAGGGGAAAGCAGGCCCATGCCCCCCTCGGCCAGTCTCAGCCCCCTGTTCCTGGTCACCACGGGTAAGGCTCTGTCCACGGTCTCCAGTGTGATCTTAAACACCCCGTGTTTGGTCTGCAGCCCATTGCTGACGATGAATCTGGCAAAGAGAGGCAAGGCAGCCTTCAGCATGGGATCTTGTGTCACCATCTACCGAAATGAAATGATAACAATACACACCTTTATTCAACAACATGTCCTGTTGGGGCTCAAATGAAGACTGAAGGGCAGATTTTTCAGAAGGATGCTGTTTTAGCCATTAAACCAGTCGCTAAGTAACACACAAACTACGTACAACATTCTAGACCCAAAAGTACTCTCTCAACAACCTCGGTGGCAGAGGCACCTAGGTGGCTCGATTAGTTAAGCATCTGACTCTTGATTTTGGCTCAGGTCATGATCTCACAGTTTCTGAGGGTCAGGCTCTGTGCTATCCCTCCCCTAGGGGCACACGTGTTCTCTTTTCCCTCTCTCTCTCAAAAACAAACAAACAAACAAAAAAAAAACACCACACTGGTGGCAGACTCATGTGATAGAGTAGGCTAATTCTGCCAACGGTATTCTTCAGACTCATCAGAATTTAGTATAGTCAATGTTTAGTAGAATTCCTTGCCCCACATAGGAATTTCACATACAAGTAGACTCACTGCATGAGTTTGAAGAGTATGCCCTTTTTATATATTCATAATCTTGCAACTATATTATCCTTGTAGGCACTTAATAAGCCAAGCTTTTAAGACTGATAATTGGGGGCCAATCCAGTGGCTGATTTTGGCTATTTCATTTTATTCATGTATTTTCACAGTAAATTTTTCACAGGCAAATCACATTACTCAGCCATGAGCCTAACTCATCTCACCTTTTTGGGCCTCATTTTCACTCTTCTGTAAAGTAAAAGATGGACCACATGATTGCTAAGGACCATCCAACTTTAAAATATCATGTGATGCTCTAATCCCTTACATTTTTCTTGTGCTTCTATATTTTCCCTTTACAGTATATATGAGACTTATGCTAGACAAAAATTACCTTCCTGGCTTAAAGAGAAAAAAGTACAGCAGAAAGTAAGGAATGTGGTGGGAGATTATAAGGCAGGCAGGAGACAGAGCTGTGATTAGAACCAGGTTGTTTGACCCCACATTTTCTGCTTTTGCAGAGTTGTTTTTTTTTTAATGTTTTTTATTTATTTCTAGGAGAGAGAGAGAGAGAGAGAGGGAGAGACAGCATGAGCAGGGGAGGGTCAGNGCAGAGTTTTTAATACAGGACTGTTTAACAGACCACAAAGACAGACCTGTGTACCTGAGCGCCCCTGCAGAATGGTGAAGAGAAAGCTTAAATGATATCAATTCAAAGTAAGCAAAATCTCTCACACGACCTTGGATGTATGATACCCTAATGCGCTTTTGATTTTATTGATCACTAAACCACATGCCACCCACCACTGCCAAAGTCAAAATAAAAGTAATTGAAGGGCTCTTTAGAATGTATCGATGCGTACGTTTGGTTTGAAGGGCGATTAAGAGTATCATGAAATTAAGCAAACCAAATACACTGTGGCAGCTCCAAACAGTTAGGAAATCACTACTTTCAAATGTAATTCACAAATTCACCACACACCAAGGAAATATACTCTGAAATAATCATGGCGTTGTATCTATCAGTTTTTCTCCATGTACTGTTGTTGCCAGAAATATTCATGGAGGAGATACACTCTTATATTCCCCGGATGTAAAAATCTCTAAAAAGAATGTTTTAGCAGAATATAACCTTAAATTATGTGAGAATTTTCTTTGGCAGTTTCTTTTTATTCAGAGAAGATATGAGGTTTCTATTTATTTTCCTAATCTGATAAATTTGACTAATGAGTTCTTTATTCTTTGTAAAATGTGTCTTGTACTTCAGGGCTTGTGGGTTGGTGCTTTGCTTTTGAACAGGAAAGAACCCGAAACCAGGTTGTAGGAGCACAATGCCTCAGCCTGCCTGAGGCAAAGGGCTCAGCTAAAGGGACAGCTGGACAAAAAGGAAAAGAGGAGTTTGGCTGAGCACAGATTTTTACTTTGAAGACTAAGCTCACATCTTTGAGCTTTCTAATTATCTAGTTGATAAGAACACCTGCAAGGAAAATACGATGTGATGCATAAAACAAGGAATCTATTTTGCTAAGTGAAATTGTTAAGTGGAATATTACAAATCAAGCAAACTTTTGACGTTTCACACACCTTGACCTGCAAAGAATATAACCTGGTTTCTTCTCCACAGCATTATGTTTACAGTCTCAATAAATATAATAACTTTAGAATGGCAGATTGAGGAAATTCACATAGTTTCCTTAAAATAAAACAGTCAATTTTTCTTTTGCAAAGCTAAACATGTGCTAAATGTGTTCTAAGCCAATAGGGCAATGTCGTTGATGGATCATGAGTGTTTGCAAAATTAGTTACTTTCAAAAAAGCAAACAGAAACGTACCCAGAAAACTATCTGTGTGCTTTTCAGCTTTGTACTCTGTAGTCACCTTGACAGTTTCAGATGTCAAGTGATATGCATTTTTTAAGATAAAAATCATAATCTGTTTCCCAGGGAAAGCCTTTCATGGAATTGTACTTTTATCTCATTGTTTTCCGGTTACTATTTTTAGTTTTCCTCCCTGGAATCTATCATCTGACCCCAAGTCAAACAGGGTGGAGATATTCCCTCTATGCCTCCATTTTGTCTTTCTTCCACTCTCCCCCTCCAGAAACATGTTAATGTCTCCCATTTCAAATAAAGTGGTTCTCTCATCCTTATCAGATCCCTATCTCAAAACTACACTCTTTTGGAAAGTTTTAAATGAGCGGTTTATGGTTTAGCACAAATTTAAGCCAAAGGACGTGCATTTTTAGTATAAATAGCAGAATTAAAGAATTTGCGCCCCATTAAAAGCACCCTGTCAGATGTGAGTAGAGAAGAAAGGGGAAAGGAGGGGAGAGATGGGAATCGATAGTAAGGAAGTTCAAAGGGGACTCGAGTGAGTCACAGGGGCCATTCTGACTTTCCTCTCTGGCGAGTGAATTCTGAAAACACCTCGAAGCTCAGTCTCAGGGGGGCTGCCATTAATCTACAAATGCATGACCTGCGTGAGGACAACTGAAGTTGTCTTCTGATTCGGGCTGCCCATCTCAGACTCCTCCCTGCCTGATGATGGGGATCTGACCACGTCGGAAATCGGCAGCCTGCCATCAGACAGATGGGAATGAGGGCAAGCAAGCCAGGGACCAGATAAGAGTAAGAAATATGTTTACTGAGGCCAGTGTTCCCAGCTGGGACACAGAGGCAGCTGTCTGTGCTGACCGAACGCTAATAAGCCAGTGGCGAGAAGGATGACATTTCTAACCATGACTGGATCACACACACCATTCCACTTTCACGAGTAACAATGCAAACGAGTCACGGGCAGAAAAATGCTCTCAGGCGGAGACAGGGTGAACGGTCATGGTTGGCTTCCCAGTCAAAATAAGCCTAGCAGAACAAGGTCAGCGCTGTTCATGTCTGCCAAGGTTGACCAGATGACCTTCCAAATGCTCTCCCCCCCACCCCCAAAGAAACCTCCCAAATATGTCTTCAAGTTTGAAAACAACCGTGTCATGGCTGTGACGGTGTCCATCCCAAGGTTAAGAAGCTGGTGGTATCAAGGCAGCAGCTCCCTCTGCGGATCTGTTTTGTTGAATTTCCTTTATTAAGGCCCCCCCTGAGAAGAGACACAGCCAGGATGACCACGGTTCTCGTGAAATTTGGGGAATGACTCGCAGATCTGTTTGGGGTGCCTGCCTGGTCTGATTTCACCATTACCAGGGTGCTTTCAGGCTCTCTGCATTTCTTGGCAATAGAGTTGGCTGAAGAATCTGCCATCTGTCATGGCATTTAAAAGATAAAAATGGAATCATAAATAGAGCCAGTTCCGAAGGAAAGAGAGAGAGAAAAAAAAAAAGTCCAGCCAGCATGTCAAAATGGAGGACATTAGCATGTTCTTTTAGTACCCGACTGCCAGCAGCTGAAGTCAGCTTGCTAATCACTTGGTGTCATCTGTCCTAGAATGTGCTGCCAAATCTTTCTTCCAGGCCAGCAGCACCAAACAATGCAGGAGAAATTTATGATTCACAAAATATTTTTGCAGAAGGTAAAATCTGACCGTTAAACTCCCCCGTTTAATTAATTCTGCCGTATCTTACATTAAAAAGAGAAGGGGGGGGAATCCTCTGCCATAGAATTTATCTCTCCTACCCAGCCAAATTCCTTGCCAGATTTAACAGCAAGCAACATAAATTTAGGTGATTAGGTTGGTCGCACAGATTTCATTTTTAAAAAGCACCACGATCACACGTTCATTACAACAGACTTTCGGCTTTGGTTGAGCTCCACTTGACAAGCACCACAGCAGCCCGTGACTGGGTTAGCGAAATGACAAGATTAAAACAAGGGTCTTGGGCAGATGCTAGGCTCTTCCATCATAAATATGTAAAACTGTTGGCCAAACATCAGAATGATGCATAGAGGACACGTCTTCCCACAAGTGCATATTCTCCATGAAGTTTTGGTACAATGGAGAAATCTCCTCAAAATGAGATCTTAGCCCAAATTCAGCTCTGATACTCAGTTATGTCGGCTTAGATGCCTTCCTGCGCCTGTTGGAACCTTGGTTTTCTCATGTGTAAAATGGGAACAAATCATCTCGCTTGAGGTGGTGGCGTAAGGCGTAAGGGAAAGGATGGACACAAAAGAGTCTAGTACACTGCCAGATGTATTACACGTATTCAAGCGAGACTAGCTTTCCCGCACATCAGTGTTTTCCAACCCTTCTCTCCTAGTCTTAGAGTCATCCAAACAACACCTTTCTGCCATATTCGTGTACTACCCGTACTCTTATTATTTAACTACTTTGCTTTATGTCAATCCACTCTTGTATTTAAATAAATGTGTTTAAAAGCACACCTTTTAACCAGCACTGTCTGCTACAAAGGAAAGCAGTTAGTACTGAAGAACTGTTAAAAACATATGAGCCCAGAGAAAGAATGAAATCTGGCCATGTGTAGCAACATGGATGGACCTTGAGGGTGTTATGCTGAGCGAAATAAGTCAGGCAGAGAAGGACAGATACCATATGTTTGCACGTATAGGAGGATTAGGAGGAGCTTAACGGAGGACCATAGGGGAGAAGAAGGGGGAAACAGTGGGGGAGGGGGAGGGAGGCAAACCATGAGAGACTCTTGAATGCTGAGAACAAACTGAGGACTGATGGGTATAGGGTTTTTACTATTTGTAAAAAAAAAAAAAAAACAACCAAACAAACAAAAAACCAACATATGGGCCCCAGCCTGAGACTTCTTTCTTGAAACCACCAGGGAGATTGACAGAATGACAAGGGAATGGCTTCTCACTCTGGATTCCCCGTCATGTATTGCCCTCTCTCTAGACGGACCCTCATCAGTTTGCATCTTTGTGTCACTGGTAGTGCAACATTACTGTTTTTGGGAAATAGAGCCACAGTGTTTGTACTAAAGGAAAACCCTGCCCAGGAACCCGTGTGCAAAACAATAAAAACAAAACAAAACAAAGTTCCATCGGTAAATTGGGGTGAGGGTCCCAGAGCCTCACCAATTTAGCCCCTTCACTTTCTGTCTCCAGGAGGCCCCACGAGGGATTCTGGAAATCCCCAAAGCTCCCTAGAATGTTCTTGGGACAATGGACTGGACCAGACCAGTGCCTGCTGGTCATGGCGGCATCACAGCCTCCTGGAGAGCTTTTGTTTCGTTGTTGTGGTTTAAATTTTATTTCTTTATTTTGAGAGTGAGAGAGAGCACAAGCAGGGGAGGGGCAGAGAGAGAGAGAGGGAGAGAGAGAGAATCCCAAGCAGGCTCCACGCTGTTAGCATGGAGCAGTCACGGGGTTCAAACCCACAAACTGCAAGTTCATGACCTGAGCCAAAATCAAGAGCGGGACACTTAACCGCTTAACAGGCTGAGCCATCCAGGCACACACACACACACCCACACCCACCCCCCCGTCTCCCCACTCCAAGAGCTTTTAAAATTACAGATTCCTGGCCCAAAACTGAACTTAGAAAAGCCACCTCTCTGGAATGATGGAATGAGAACTAAGAATGTGTTTTTATCAGTCTTCTTGGTAAATCTCTTGAAGATCTAGATATTTTAAAAAATCCCTAGGACAAATTATTTCTAAAAAGCCATCTAGTATGACTTTCTATGGCTGTGAATTAGGAAAATTTTAGAGTATCATCAATCCTCACATACAGACATTTTGCTTTTCATTCTCAGCTCATCACCACCATCTGATGAATACTTCAACTTGATTTCTGGAGATCTAGATGCATTTATTCACTAGCTTCTCCAGAAGGGATGCTTGTTTCTCCAAAGAGTCATTAATGTCTTCAGCGAACTGTCCCATGACCATTGACTGGGGAAAGTGGGAATGGAAAGGAGCAAGCAGTTCCAGAAATGGGTGTAAAATTATAGGCCCCGAGTCTGATACACATGCATTAAGCCAAGAAGCACCCAGTTTCCATAAGTAACCAGTAAAAAAAGAACAATCATCACTCTTCTTTGTAATTTCTTTCCCCCTTCAAGAATAATCTTGGTATTGTGAAGACTGGCAAAGAAAAAGAGCCAAGGAAAGAATATAGTAAACCATGATAACAATTGCAATAACAACAATAATAGTAGCTGTCAGAGTGGCTAATACTTATTTAATTCCTCCTGGGTGTCACATATATTTAGAAGTACTTTACATGCATAAACTCATTTAAAGCTTCTGTCACTCCTATGAAACAGGTACTATGAGCATCGTTTCTTTTCACAAAAAGGACACAAGAGCAGAGAAGGGTGTGTGACTTGGCCACAGAGTGGTCTTAACAACTCTTCTCTACCACTTCTGGGACACAATAACTGGCATAAAAAGGAATCCACACATCTGATGCTTTGCTAACGCCTAGCAACACTCAAACACTAACCTGTTATTTAGAAATTGATCAGCCAAATGACTATCTGCTTGTTAAGGACATTTGTCGAAAGAGAAAAACAGAAACTATTAGTTCGGACTTCCCCCAATTTTTTAACAGCTGACTATCCCAATCCTCTTCCCAAATTGTCATTCCAAAAAGGCAAGCAAAACCATCTTTCATGACATTTAAACAATGTTTATCATTGCAGACATGAATTTAGAGAGGCAAAATGTATGACAGAGGAGAGCAGTGTTTGAGCACGGGTGTATCAGTGCCCTTGATAACTTATGGGGACCCAATGAATAACATGAGAGTATGCTACACTTACATGAGTGATAGTGCTGTTTTGAAGGTTGTATCCTTTTTTTTTTTTATAAATAGTTTATTGTCAAGTTGGTTTCCATATAACACCCATTGCTCATCCCCACAAGTGCCCTCCTCCACGCCCATCGGTTGTATCCTTTTGTTTAAAGATTTTATTTTTAAGTAATCTCTACATGCAATGTAGGGCTCGGACTCACGACCCTGAGATCAAGAGTCACATGTTCTTCTGACCAAGCCAGCCAGGCATCCCACTGAAGGCTGTTATCTGACATGGTGAAAACTGTACTGGGTGTCAGAAGCTTTTCATGTGTGGCAAATCCCCTCGGGGTCTCCATGTTAGCTTATAAACCCCAGGGATCCATATGTAGCATGGTTCCCCCAAAGGCTAGTCCAAGATTTCTAGATTCTCAACCCAGCCCTAGGCATCTGGATTTCTATCACGAACCTTGAGTTCGGCCAGCTTTGAGAACTGCTAAATGATAGATTCTCTAGAATTTGTCTTGCTTTATGTGACTGGAAACAGATCTCAATATTTTAAATGAGGGCAGACTTTCATTAACGTTGGATCTTTGTCTTTGCACCGGATTGTTATTCATTCCAATGATGTGTTTGATACAGAATTCCTGAACGGATACACAGCCCCCGCCCCATTATAACACTGTTTCTATGGGGAAACGTCATCCACTCTATGACAACAGAACTTATGATAGAGTTTCTATAAACTCATCGTGTCAAAAGTCAGTGTCTGCTTATGCCAAATGTGTACTAACTACATTTCTTCAGATAGAAAAAGATACTCAAAGAAAGCAGGAAATTAGTTTTCTATGTCTCTCCTTAGCTGGGACTCTCAGGCCTTCACATTCCTCCTAGAAGAGCTGGCATTTAGATGTGCTCTATTTTTTTAAAAAAATTTAACATTTATTCAGTTTTGAGAGACAGAGAGAGTGCGAGCAGGGGAGGGGCAGAGAGAGAGAGGGAGACACAGAACCTGAAGCAGTCTCCAGGCTCTGAGCTGTCAGCACAGAGCCCAGTGAAGGGCTCAAACTCACAAACCATGACATCATGACCTGAGCTGAAGTCAGACGCTTAACTGATTGAGCCACCCAGGCGCCCATAGATTGCTTTATTGTTAAACAACAACCCTAATGTCTGACTTTGCTGTTGTCCTTTAAATTGCACACCTTCCCCTGTCATGCATCACAGCAGCAGAAGACCAGTGAAGTATCAGAGTTGGAAGAGAACTTATTTTCTGCCTCCTGTTGTCTTTCTAAGCGTTAACTCAGGGAAGGGGTTCTGAAGAGTTTTCTGAGGGCTCACCTGAAGGTGTCATGGGAGGCAGCTGCCTTGCTCTTATGTACATAACAGACGGTCTGTCCTGCTATGTCCATCTGGCTGAAGCTTGTAATGGGGAGTCCAGGATAGCGGACATATTCGACCTGGCCGTACCGCGGAGCGGAAGTGATGACATAGAGCAGTTCCTCGGGTTTGTCTGTTCCATCCACAGCAAAGAGAGCAGCGGTTGTCAAGAAACCTCGGTCACCTTTAGACACCACAAGCGGTTTTGCGAGGATGACAATATCGCCTGCAGAGCAGAAGAGCTTGTGGTCAAAACCCAAATTAAACAAAACAAAACAAAACAAAACGAAAAAGGTCCAAGGGAAAGGTAAAAAGCAGAGGCCAAGCGGCAGAAAACAAAGCTAATATGGTATAGAAAGGTTTATATAATCATGATTAATAAAAGAATTAGGCAAAAGACACCAGATATGACACAGCAGGGGAAACACATGTATGGCCAAATAAAGATACAAAAAGAAGGTCAGACTCATAAGTAATTGTGGAAATGGAAATCAAGGTCACAATAAGTTACAACCTCGTAACTCCCTGGTTTGCAAACATTTAGAATCCTGATGATACCAAGTGTTGAAGAGGGTGTAGAATCTCTCACATGACTCTGGCAGGAATGTAAATTGGCACACGTTTGGTATTATTTTGTAAAGAGTGGAATATTCACAGATGTCTTGACCCAGCAATTCCACTCCAGCTGTGTGCTAGAGAGCTCCGGCACCCAGGAGACGTGGACCAGGATGACCAGGGCAGCCTTGAAAGTGCTGGAAACAACCCAGATGCCTTTGCAAAAGGTAAATATGTAAACAAACCATGGTCTAATCAGACAACTGAACTGTGTACAGTAGCAAAGTGAAGGAAGTACCCCTACAAGCAACAACAGACATAGCTTGCTAACGCTGGTTAGTGGCATGAGCACGTCCCAGAAAACCATGAACAAAAGTAAAAATATTGACACAAAATTCAGGAGGACGGTTCTCTCTAGAGGATGGGAAGAACACACAGGTAGATGTTTGCTACTGTTAATGTTCCGGTCCTTGAATTGGATGGCAGTTGCACAGGTGTGTCATATGTATTTAAAAGAGACTAAATGAATGAATGAACGAATTGTATAAATGAGTGAAGTAGAAGTGGGTCACGTGTGAACTAATGGTGCAGTTTTACAAACTAAGGATTATAATTCAATGTTGGTCACCTCATTCATTTAAAAAACGATCACAATGCAGATATTGAGCTTTTTACTTTGTGCCAGGCACAGTGGTAAGCCTCTTCCACCTTCACACCAACGGAGACATAGCGTATTATAGTATTTCTCAGGTTATACATGAGGAAACTAAGGTATAGAAATGTTAACCAACTTGCGAATAATGATACATGTAATAAAAGGTAGAGATAGAATTTATACTCAAGCCATCTGACTCAAGAACACAAACTTGAACACTAGATTATTTTGCTGCTTCTCTGCAATATATCGAAGCTCTTAAATATCAACCCTAAAAGAATGAATGTCCAAAAGGAACATTACTTCACACATTAGTATGTGTATGTTTGTCAAGCCATTCATAAATTTAAAAATATAAAATTATCAATAAAATATGAAAAGATGTTCAGTCCCATGAGGATAGATAGATGATAGATAGATAGATAGATAGATAGATAGATAGATAGATAGATAGAATATCAAGGAGGTATAACTAGAGCAGTGGTTCTCAATGAGTGGCAGTTTGAGTCCCCAGGGGACATCTGGCAATGTCTAGAGACAGCTGTGGTGGTCATAACTGAGGTTTCTATGGGCTTCTAATAGGTAGAGGCCAGAGATGCTTGTACACTTCCTAGAATGCACAAGGAGGTCCATTATAACAAAGCATTACCTACCCCCACATGTCAATAATGTTAAGATTGAGAAACTCTGTATCAGATGATTAAATTGGTCTTTTTGGTATATTATCTTGCTTTTAACTCAAAATGCTATCCAAATGTTAAGTACAATGGAGAATCAAAAATCATTCTAACTTTACATCAAAACCTAAGTCCCAGATGAGGTTTGCCCCATGCAAGTCAAGACGAATGCATCAAGGGAGCAGAAGACTGAACAAAGCTGAGGACACAAAAACTACCCATGGAAGGTTTCACCAGGAGCGGAAGATGGGCCTGAAGGGAGGAGTGGCATCTGGGCTTACCCTCATGACAGTTGTTCAGCACTGTGATGGCAGAGTATGGTTTGGGGTCCACTACAGACTATGTCCCTCTAAGCTTCTCTCAAAGATTTCCACATCACTTTTGCCAGTGTGCAAAACGCAAGAAACAGAACAAATGGAAGAGGCCTGATGTTATTTAGAATCACTCTCCAATGGAGATGACCTGAATGCTCAATATTAGGTTTAGGGCTTAGTGTAATTATTCAGTGTAGTTTTATTTAGAGATGAACAATTCCAGTCATAAAGTTATGTTACAATTTGAGAAAACTCACACTAAGTAAAAATAAACAAATAAATATAAATAAAAATACAACACTGTGATGTAAAAACAAAAAAAGAGAAGACATTTGGAACTTCCGGCAGATGCTAATAGGTTACTGTATCTGTTTGATAGAAGTGTTCACGAATCCTTTCAGAAAACAATCCCACATTGACACCTGGGAGGAGGCGGATCAGTTGGTTAAGCATCCAACTCCTGATCTAGGCTCAGGCTGTGATCTCATGGGATTGAGCCCCGCCTCGGGCTCTGCACCGAGCGTGGAGACTGCTTGAGATTCTCTCTCTCTGCCCCTCCCCTCTCAAAATATATAAAATAAACTTAAAAAAGAAAAAAGGAGCGAATCCCATGTCAGTCGCAGCAGAGATTGGCCAGGTGCTCACCAACCTCGTTTCCTTTTCATCCTGGGCACAGCGCTAGAGTTTCTACCACCCAGCCTCCCTTAATGTGGTGTATGACTCTGATTCAGCCACTGGGATGTGGAGAAGACAGGTACTTCCATGCCTAGGATAGGCCACCTCTCGTTTTCTTCCACGTTTCACTTCCAGAGTGATTCCAAGACCTTCAGAGATAAAGAAAGCTCTACCTGGAAAAAAAAATCCCTAGATGGGTGTGTAGGACAGAGTCCTCCTCCACCCTGGGGAATGCGTTGTGCTTAGCCAAGGGCAGTTGGTCCAAATGCATTAGCCGTCTGCACTGACATAGTACTTGCCTTACATTTTGCCTGGACATCTACTTATGATGACCATTTCCAGAAAGAGAGAAATGTGTACGGTAATATCTAGCTTATCTGAGGGTCACTTCTTGGACATCTTCAAGGAACATATTTTATGACCAAGAAACTAGCAGATGAAATGTTATTTCATATCTGGGATATATGTATACATATATAAATATGTATAGATTCCCCAATACCATCTCAAAATCAATCAAACTGACTTAAATGAAAAAGAGAAGAGATTCAGGACAATCGTAATTCTATCACACACATGATGTAAGGTTTATACCACACTCAGAGCTTCCTGGCAGCAAGGCAAAAAAGGAAGCATTCAGTCAATCAAGAACACACTGAAGATTCAAGAATATGCTTGGTCCTAGGAATATAGAGATTCTGGGACAATACAGAGGAACAAGAAATGAACTAACCTTCCTCACGTAAACTCTGAGCAGAATTATGGGGTGGTGACAGCTGGGCATTGAGGGCTTATACTTTGCCTTGGTGAGCTTCCTTTCCAGTATTTTTTTCACCCTCATCCCGCTACCATTTATACACTGCTGAACCCTATTATACAAACGGTCTGCTTAATTCAAGAGAAGCTTAGTATCTCATCGTGCCCTCCCTTGTCCCTAAAAGAGTTTGTGTTACCACTTTCAAAGTGAAGGGAGCAACAGCCTAACTTTTTAAGTGACCAAGTTCCTTTTGATGATTTTTCAATTTTAAAATATATTTTTGTTTCCTTTTTTTATTACCATATTGGAAATGTTTTTCCTGTGAAACTTCATTTTCAAGTAATAATTCACTTCCAGAAGATTAAAAATTAGAGTTATCACACTGAGTTGGTAAAATTTATACTGATAGCAGAAAACCCTGTTGTAAGTAGCCTGTGTAGCCGTATTGTGGGCAAGGTTGGGTTTCCAATAGGCTTTTTAAATACTAAAAATAACAAATAGAAGGACCTCTGCCATGAAGCCCATAGCTCCCAGGCAAAGCAGGTGAGGAGTCAAAGAAGTGAATCATAAATGATGGAATTTCAGGTACGAAGGACAGAAGGAGAAAAGGAAGGAAGAAAGGAAGGAAGAGAGAAGGAGGGAGAAGGAAGGAAAGAAGGAAGTTAGTTGAAAACCTTTCAGTGCTTCTAGAAGCTCACTTCTGGTTATAAGACTTAGTACAAATAACCCTTGACACAGATGCTTTTACCTTTTCCCATATCCTTGATGGTGATGTGACAGTCAAATGCCGGTGACCTGTTGTCACCATCCCAGAGGTAGAAGGTAAAGCTGTCTTTGTTCTGGGAATCCATTGCCCGGGTGTGTGTGTATCTCAGCAAGTTCAGATCCACGTCCTCCTGGGTGCACTTCATGCCAGGGTAGAGAGGGACCCAGTCCCTCCCTATCTGAAAGGCGCCAGAGTTAGTTAGCCGTCCATGGTTTTTTCTTTCCAAGCTGTGTTAGTGGACATTTCCCATATCCCCTGTAAACCTCCAGTATAAATATTTCAGGGAATCTCCAATATGCATTTTATTTTCGCCATTTTACCTTATTTTTTTTCCTTTCAAAGAAATATATTAAAACAAGTTACGACCTTGGGAAAAGAACTACCTTTAACCAAAGGATTTTTGACAGCCGTGTGGCAATTCAACAGCAGTGCTACATCCAAGGTATTTATCATAAGCAATCCTAGCTGATTAAATATTCCAATGAATGAGAGCAGGTGGGTAATCGAGCTGCTGAAATTGATTCTTTAAAAATTAAATATGTTTCATTTGAGGTTTCCTTTTTTTTTCTTAGTTCCTATCATTGTACAATTAATCAAACCTGTTTTTTTCAAACTGGTTTCTCTCTGGACTAATCTGAAATAGATAAAACAAAAATAGAATGGATGTATTTACTCCCAGTTAGCTTTCCCTAACAATAGCTCAAAAAAGCCACTTGACATATCACATTATCTTCTGTTTTTCCTTGTCTGGTTTAAGAGACTAAAATAGAAGTGTGAAACCATTGTGTTTTTTTCTTTCCTTTGACACATTATTCCACAGACTCTCAATTCTTGGCAAAAAATGCTTTGTCCTGCCCTCCCCTCCTTATCCCCTCCTTTTATGTCCTATTTGATAAAGTTTCCTCCTCTTTAAACTTCTGTTCATCTGATGCTGTACAGAGATATGTTCTGTCCCTGTGCTCACTGAGTGAAAGTTAGTTACATTGTACCAGTCAAGCTCATGGTTTCCATCATAAGATCTCCATGCAAATTTCATTTTTAAAACAGTCTCCTTCCAGTTTTAAACTGGACAGGCTGCAATTCTAGCTAACTTTTTTTGTTTTGTAATCTTCTCTGAGAAAGTAAATACAGAAGAAGATACCTTTTGCTACCTCCCATCTCCATACAATTCCCCATTCCCAAGTGCCAGCTTTGATTTTACAAAATTATTTGCAAGCTCCCAAAGAGGAAGAAAGTCAGACTCAAGATGGGGCAAACTAAGGAAAGTCGGTAAGAACAGAAGAACCCTTGACGAAGGCCAGCAGCCCCAGAGTCCTGGTCCCTGCTCGTGGAGAGACTTGGAAACCCCCAAGGAAGCTGCGAGAGAGCTACGTGGTGTCATACCAGTAGCCTGGACCCATCTGGATTTTCACATACCCGTAGCCCTTCAGTGCCCATGCTACCCAAATGTGTGCACTCTCACTGCATTTCTGCTTCATTACTCTTCGAAATGAAATAAGGACACAGCTGTACCTCAATTTAAATCAGTGATGGCTCTTCATTCTGATTCTCTATGGTGCCTCCAGTCTAAGACAATCAGGCTGTTCCACGAAGAATGAATCCTCACTGCTCTTTTAGGACTTTGTCTACATGATATTATAAGTTAAGCACTCAGTCAAATAATCACACTGGGAGTGGCTGGTGGTTACTGTTGCTAGCTTTAATCCATCATGCAAATAAACGTTTAGATGGATTACTCAAGTGACCTTTTCAAGTGACTGATGTATAATTTGTGCTGGGTTACTCCGTGGTTGTCATGCACATGCTCTGAATCAGACTGGTGAGCACCGTTTGTTAAAAGACTGTCTTGTCTCTATTGTATTGCTTCTGCTCCTTTGCCAAAGATCCACTGACTATATTTCTTTGAGGGTGGACTTCTGGACTCTCCATTCTGTTCCATTGATTTATTTTTCTGTTCTTCCACCAAACCCATACTAACGGAACTAATGCAGCTTTATAGTAAGTCATTTTTTTTTTAATTTTTTAATGTTTTATTTCTGAGAGAGAGAGACAGCGTGAAAAGGGGAGGGTCAGAGAGAGAGGGAGACACAGAATCTGAAATAGGCTCCAGGCTCTAGGCTAGCTGTCAGCACAGAGCCCGATGCGGGGCTCGAACCCACAAACTGTGAGATCATGACCTGATCCAAAGCGAGCCACTTAACCGACTGAGCCACCCAGGCACCCCAGTAAGTCTTGAAGTCAGGTAGTGTCATTACTTTAACTTTGTACTCCTTTGTGCTCACTGTTTTGGGTATTTTGCCTCTCCATGTGAACTTTAGAAACAGATTGTTAATATCCACAACTGCTCTTCAGAGTAAAGTCTATTAAAAATGGTTTTAATGTGGTGGGAATTAAGATATCTCAAAAGACGCCTGGTTCTCACCAGAAATTAGACAACTTGGTTTACCCCAGTAACCCCCTCTCTCCCAAATTTAGGTGCAAACCCAAGGCAGAAGGAACAATAAAGAACCTTATTATTTGGTTGAACATACCTTGAGTTGAGTAAAGAAAATTTTGTATAGTGTGAGTTCACCCCAAACTAAGAAAATTAAATTTTCTACCTCTGGGTAAACTATGGCTATGAGAGAATAAATTCAGTTGTAGAAATCTGTGGATTAAGAAAATTTATACCTGCCACATTCATTTTGAAAAATCAAAGTAAAAAGGCCACTAACCTTAAGTTGAAGTTGCCCATTTTGGGGAAGCCTTTCAAATAAATAGTAAATCTTCTCCCTGGGCGAATCTCCATCTATGGCTGAGAGAATGGCACTAGAAATAACTCGAGCTTCACCCATTTTCACTGTAATTTCAGCCTTCCTGTAAAAAGGAAGATGTCTAGGTTGATAGGAAAATAGAAGGCACTGCTTTCACAGGGGTCATTCCGAATGACAATTACACTTCTCAGTCTTCAACAACTAAGGGATGATATTCCACATCCAAAGTACTGAAAATGATGAGTTGGACTTGTGACACAGGCTCTCATTTCACTTTACACGTGGAAGTCCTAAAAAGACAATTAGTCAGCAACAACGAATATGGTATGAGGTCATTAAATCCTTCTCACGGTTAACCTGCATTGAACTTCACAATTCCATGTTGTAACTTCTTTCATAAAATGGGCTGCTTTCCAATGTTTCATCTGCTACAACAACAGCTGCATGACCTAAGTGGCCAAGGTGTAATCATTCTAATTTCACAAAAACTTACATAAAGAGAGTAAACGGCTTATCCACGGGCGTTCTGGTACCCTTTATGAAATACCGTTATGAGTGGGGCCATACCTGGGCCATCCACGGCCCTCGACATTACTCCCCCTTCCCCTGGTGATGTTCTGGGCAGCGAGCTTTCTCTTCACAGTGACTGATCGTTTCCAAGTGTTGCAGCGGCCGGGTTAGCCCCTGGTGTCCTGAAGAGAGGGCTGGGACAAGCGGCTGCTGCGTCCACCATAAATGTCACTACTGTGGTTCTCAGGTCCTCTCTGGGGCTATTCCTTTCACAGTCAACATAGCCATTTGCCCCGTGTCACCAAAGTGAGGAAGGGATTTCTTTCCATCCGTGTTTCTAGCTTTTGGCCAAACTCTGTCCAATGTGACAGCTTGGTTTCTAATAAAAATGGGGACGTTTCCTTGGGATGCAGATAAAGGACCGACTGGCATTCCAACAGCCTTCCACACCCCTGCTGAGAAGCCAGAGCCCAGACACCTCAGTTGTAACCTCTTGTACTTGGCGGCTTTCTCACCCTCTAGGACTGACGTCTTCCCTGGCAGTAGGAGGGGGTTTCTGTCTACCTCCTTCCTAGAGAATATGAATCCCATCACTCTAGAAGGCTCACGAATCAGTTGGCCAGTTGCTTACAGAGATTAGTGGCGCCATTGACAGAAACAGATTAATCAACGCAGGAAGGAAGCCGATGTGACAAAGAAGATAAGGAGTTGGGCGGGAAGAAAGCATCAGAATTAAATGTCAGAGGGGCCCAAGGAGAAGAAATTATGTCATAGTCTGAATTACCCCGAAGGGGACCATGGGACAAAGACTGCAGTGCAGGTAATTTATTTGGGAAGGGATCCCAGGAAACAAGAGAAAGAGGCGAGGAGTGAGACATGGCAGGAGGGAAAGGCAACAAAACTGTTTTTCCAGCAATGGGGCTCCGTGGTCCTGAGGATCCTTTGAAGAGTCATATAGAATATGCTTCATATTCTACTTCTGAAGGATGGGCGTGTGGGACATTTATTTTATCCACTAGCTCCCACAGGGTAAGAGCTGCCATCAGAGTGCTTTCCGCTGTGTCTGGACACCGACAGAAAAGCTGATGTTGCTTCAGAGAATCCCTGAGCGACACAGCAAGTGAGGCAACGCGCTGAGGCCCTTGTAAAGCGGCCCTGACACTGTGTGTGCTCTTTTCCACCACAAGAGCGACTATAATCAGAGGGGTGGTGGGGATCAGGAGACTAAGAGAACGTGACCCAGAGAACCAAAACTATCTACTGCAGCATCTCAAAGGAACTATCAAAGGAATGGTGTCAAATGCTCTAACGAGGTCCAGCAAGGTAAGACTCATTTCACTGGGAAAGCCAAGGGTAACTTTTAAGGGAGAAGCTCTCATAAAGTCGGGGAGGTTGGGCAGAAAAAGCCGAAGCAAGTACAAGCGAATACCTCCAAATAGTTTGGCACTGAAATAAGTGAGGCACTGGGTTATCTTTGTAGTTGTAGCTTTAGAATGAGACTACATGCTTGTAATAATGGTAATAATTAACACTCAGGAGCACTCACTAGGTACTGGTCAGTCTTTCAAGTGCTTCTATATCTTTTAATTCATTTAATCCTTGCAACAACCTTGTGAAGAGGATACTGTTACTATCCCAACTTACAAAGAGGTTGACAAAGAGGTCAGGAGAGATTAAGTGACAAGTTCAAGGCCACACAACCGGTTAATGGTTGAACCAAGGCAGTCTGGCCCCAGAATTTGCTCTCTTAACCACTAACTATATCCCTGTGTCTTGTTAGCAGAAGGAATGAAAAGGGAGAGACTGAAGATGTAAGAGAAAAAAATAACAGAGCACATTCTGGGAGGAGGCAACAGGTGATCCACCCAAGGACACACATGGAAGGGTAAGAAGGGGGACTATAACTACCATTCACAGGAGAGAAGGAAAAAAAAAGAAAGAAAGAAAAAGAGGGGACTTGGAAGAGAGTTGAAGGAGATTTGGCAATTCTATAGATGAACAATCCCTGGCAGTTTATTGGCAAGAACACAGCAAGAAATAGTAAGTCAGATAGAGTTGAGTGAGTGCCCTGTTACTATCTGGTCTCAGTTTTCTTAGTAAAGATAACGATGCCTACTTCCCATAATAATTCTGGTGAGGATTTAAGGAAATACTTTCTGTAACAGAATCCAATACAGTGTCTGTCACATACTAAGCACTTAATAAACACCAGTTTTTATCTCTTTCTTCCTCTCAGATGCAGTGAAGTCATCAGAAAGAAGTTTCATATTACTGCAATACCCTTCATACTTTCATTTTTATAAATCAAGGTCATACCAGTTCAACATGAAATTTTCTTCTGAATACTTTCAGTGAAACTGATGTCTGAGGTGCAACCCTCCAAAAAACTGTCAGTATTTCCCATAATAATTTTCACGGGCCAGAGGGAATGGCAGGATAAAGAAGGGAATTGTTTGAGGTCCTCTTTTCTGCAAAGTGGAGGAGACTTTGGGGGTTTACACAGTTTTCAGGAAGTTGTTCGCCTCCTGCAAAAAACTAGGACTGCCTACTGAATGCCTCTCACTGCTGCACCATTGGATACAGAGGTGAAGCGGTTAAAGAAGCAGACACTTCTCTGCACCCAGCACTGGAGAAAGTTGAGCCTCCTAAAGTTTTACCCTCGTACAGTTGTGTACAGTTGCTGGTAATAAGAGAAATGGATGGACTGTAGAAATACAATTGATGAAGACTCTGTACCCTATTTTTTTTAATGTTTTATTTATTTCTAGGAGAGAGAGACAGCGTGAGCAGGGGAGGGTCAGAGAGAGATGGAGTCACAGACTGAAACAGGCTCCAGGCTCCGAGCTGGCAGTCAGCACAGAGCCCGACGCGGGGCTTGAACCCACAAACCGTGAGATCATGACCTAAGCGAAAGTCGGAAAGTCGGATGCTTAACCGACTAAGCCACCCAGGCGCCCCTACCCTATTATTGAATGAATCAACCGCAGAGGGAAATACTGAGTCTGCAATTAATATCAGTGCAAGATTTTTAAATGATCACTTAAGTGATCACTTCATATTGGGTTGTAGGGGGCGTTTGATCCATCTGGAACACAGGGGACTGGTGGCTAATGAAATACCAAGATGATGAAAGAAATGGCATTTACATATTTCCCTCAACCACTCTTAGTTAAAAATCTGATCGATTTCACAGGGAAGACTGCCTGCGGTTAATATTATCACATTTTAGTTACGTCTACACCTCCATTGCACTTTGGTATGTGTATGTGCATGCAGGAGCATGTATATATACATGTGTTTAAATACTTGCTACACTGTTCATTCCATATTGTAGGTTCAGTCATTATTAATTATTTACAACTAGCTAGAACTTTTAGAGGAAAATCAAATAGCTAAAGTGTGAATCTAAGAATTGTTAGGGAGATGTTACATTAACTAACATTTGCACTAAAGGTTGTAGGTTCTTGAGTAGGCGGGACAAGTTGTGAAAGACAGGAGCTATCAAAGACTTATTTCTCTCTGGAAGATGTACATTACATTTGCACCTAATCTTCCAGACTTTGGAATTTTCTAGAGCATCAGAAAAGAACTCTTTGGGTAGCTTACTTTCTCAGCATTGGTTTCTCATCATTAACTGGGGTGATTTCTACTGAAATCGTTTTTAATATCTTATGTTTCCCATCTGACAACTGGATTGTGAAGTCATCAGCAAGGCTCTCTGAGTCATCATGCACATACATCAATTTCATTCCTGGAAGAAGGAAAAAAAGAGAGAAAGTAAATCTTTCCTATGATTAAGCCATTCCAAAACACATATAATATCTTTTAATTTCCAAGGTATTGGTATCAGCAAGAGTTCATTAATCAGTACATAGGGTGAAGTTAAACTGCTTTATAAAGTAAGATTGCCCTCTTAGTTCATTAAAAATTCATATTTAAATACTTTAGTATTTGATAAGGGTCTTATTTAGAAATCAGTGAGGAAAGGATACATTATTCAATAAACTGTCTGAAAACAGTGGTTCATTACTTGGGGGAAATTATAGTTAGATACCTACCTCAAGCTAATAAACAAAATGAATTCTAGATGAATCACAACTTAAGTATAAAACTATTTTTTGAAAACCTACAGAAATTCATATGAAAACGCAAGAGACCCGGAATAGCCAAATTTTGAAAAAGACCAAAATTGGAGACTCACATTTCTTATTTTCAAAACTTACTACAAAACCACAGTAATGAAGACAGTGTAGAACTGACATAAAATAGACATAAAGTTTAATTTAATAAAGGAGAGTCCAGAAATAAGTTCATACATTTACAACCAACTGAATCTCATCAGGAGAACAAAACCTATTCAATGGGGAAAGAATAGTTTTTTCAATAAATATTGCTCAGACAACTGAACAGCCACAGGCAATAGAATGAAGTAGGATCCCTACCTCACACTATATACAAAAATTAGCTCAAAATGGATAATAGACCTAAATATAAGAGCTAACCTAAAAAAACTGTTAGAAGAAAACAGAACAATAAATCTTTGTGACTTTGAGTTAGAAAATGGTTCCTTAGATAAGATACCAAAAGCACAAGTGACCAAAACAAAACAAAAATGGTGGATAATTTCAATCTTAACAAAATAAACAATTCAGGGCTAAAAATGATACTACTAAGGAAGCAAAAAAACAGAAAAACAGCCCACAACACTCGAGAAAATATTTATAAGTCATATATCTGATAAGGGAGGGTCTAGTATTCCAAATATAATAAGAACTTTTACAACTCAATAATAAAAGACAACCCAGTTACAAAATTGGCAAAGGATTTGGGTAGATATTTTTCCAAATAAGATGTAAGAATATAGACAGATGGCCAATAAACTAATGAAAAGATGTTCAATGCTATCAGCAATTAGGGAAACTAAATCAAAATTACAATGAGACGCTATTTCACACCCATTAGGATGGCTATAAGAAAAAGACAGATAATAACGAACATTGGTGAGGATGCAGAGAAAATGCAACTCTCACATTACTGGTAGGAATGTAAAATGATTCCTACTTTGGGAAACAGTTTGGCGGTTCCTCAGCATGTTAATAACAGAGTTATCACATGACCCAGCAATTCCACTCCTAGATATATACCCAAGAGAAACGATAGTATATATCCATACAAAAACTTATACATGAATGTTCACAATCAAAAGTGAAAGTGACTCAAATATCCATCAANATATATAATAAATTGAATATTATTTGGTAATAAAAAGAAATGGAGTAGTTTTGACTCATGCTACAATATGGATGAATCTTACAAACATTATGTTAAAGAAAAGAAACCAGTTACAAAAGATCATATATTCCATTTATATGATCCTGAAATGTCAGAATAGACAAATTTATAGAGACAAAAAATAGAGACAAAAAAAGGACAAAAAATGTATAGAGACAAACCAGCTTACTGGTTGCCAAAGGATGAGGAAGAAGGGGTGAGAATGAGTGCTAATGAGTAGGGTATTTCTTTCAGGAGATGATGAAAACGTTCTAAAGTTGATCATGATGATGAATATACTAAGAACCTCTGAATTCAAGGCTTTAAATGGATAAATATTATGGCATGTGGATTATATCTCAAAAAAAGTTGTTTTAAAATATTTGGAAGACTTCTCATAGATGGCTATGAGAAGCCCTCAGCTAACATCATCCTCAATGGGGAAAAACCGAGAGCTTTCCCCCTGAGATCAGGAACACGACAGGGATGTCCACTCTCACCACTCCACTGTTGTTTACCATAGTGCTGGAAGTCCTAGCATTAGCCATCAGACAACAAAAAGAAATCAAAGGCATCAGAATTGGCAAAGAGGAAGTCAAACTTTCACTCTTCGCAGACGACATGATACTCTACATAGAAAACCAGAAATTCTCCACCAGAAGCCTACCTGAACTGATCCATGAATTCAGCAATGTTGCAGGATACAAAATCAATGTACAGAAATCAGTTGCATTTTTATACACCAATAATAAAGCAACAGAAAGAGAAATCAAGAAACTGATCCCATTCACAATTGCACACAAAAAAAACCCATAAAATACTTAGGAATAAACCTAACCAAAGATATAGGAGATCTGTATGATGAAAACAATAGAAAACTTATGAAGGAAATTGAAGAAGACACAAAGAAATGGAAAAACATTCCATGCTCATAGGTCAGAAGAATAAATATTGTTAAAATGTCATTACTACCCAAAGCAATCTACACATTCAATGCAATGCCAATCAAAATTGCACCAGCATTCTTCTCAAAACTAGAACAAACCATCCTAAAATTTGTATGGAACCACAAAAGACCTCTTCTTGATCCACATAGACCAATGAAATAGAATACAGAACTCAGGATTGGACCCACAAGTGTATGCCCAACTAATCTTTGACAAAGCAGGGAAGAGCATCAAATGGAAAAAAGACAGCTTCTTTAACAGATGGTGTTGGGAGAACTGGACAGCAACATGCACAAGAATGAAACTAGATCACTTTCTCACACCATACACAAAAATAAACTCAAAATGGATAAAGGACCTGAATGTGAGACAGGAAACCATCAAAACCCTAGAAGAGAAAGCAGGAAACAACCTCCTTGACCTCAACTGCAGCAATTTCTTACTTGACACATCCCCATCCCCAAAGGCAAGGGAATCAAGAGCAAAAATAAACTATTGGGACCTCATCAAGATTAAAAGCTTCTCCACGGCAAAGGAAACAATCCATAAAACTAATAGGCAACTGATGGAATGGGAAAAGATATTTGCAAATGACACATCAAATAAAGGGCTAGTAGCCAAAATCTATAAGGAATTCATCAAACTCCACACCCGAAAAACAAATAATCCAGTGAAGAAATGGGCAGAAGACATGAACAGACACGTCTCCAAAGAGGACATCCAGATGGCCAACAGACACATGAAACGATGCTCAGCATCCCTCCTCATCAGGGAAATACAAATCAAAACCACACTGAGATACCACCTCACGCCAGTCAGAGTGGCTAAAATGAACAAATCAGGAGAGTAGAGATGCTGGTGAAGATGTGGAGAAATGGGAACCCTCCTACACTGTTGGTGGGAATGTAAACTGGTGCATACTCTGGAAAACAGTATGGAGGTTCCTCAAAAATTAACAATAGAACTCCCCTATGACCCAGCAATAGCACTACTAGGAATTTACCCAAGGGATACAGGAGTGCTGATGCATAGGGGCACATGTACCCCAATGTTCATAGCAGTACTCTCAACAATAGCCAAAACATGGAAAGATCCTAAGTGTTCATCAACTGATGAATGGATCAAGAAGATGTGGTTTATCTATACAATGGAATTCTGCATGGCAATGAGAAAGAATGAAATCTGGCCATTTGTAGCAACATGGATAGAGCTAGAGGGTGTTATGCTGAGCAAAATAAGTCAAGCAGAGAAGGAAAAATACCATATGTTTGCACATGGATTAGGAGGAACTTAACGGAGGACAATGTGGGAGAAGGGGGAAAATAGTTGGGGAGAGGGAGGGAGGCAAACCATGAGAGACTCTTGAATGCTGAGAACAAACTGAGGGCCGATGGGAGTGGGGTAGAGGGGAAGGGAGGTGATGGACATGGGGGAGGACACAGTTGGGATGAGCACTGGGTTTTATATGGAAACCAACTTGACAATAAACTATCTAAGAAAGAAAAATAAATAAAATTAAATTGATATTTTTAACAAGTAGAATATCAAATATTTGGAAGACAATGGGGCACCTGGGTGGCTCAGTCGGATAAGCATCCAACTTCGGCTCAGGTCATGATCTTATGGTTCGTGAGTTCGAGCCCTGCATTGGGTTCTGTGCTGACAGCTCAGAGCCTGGAGCCTGCTTCAGATTCTATTTCCCTCTCTCTCTGTTCCTCCCCCACTCATGCTCTGTCTCTCTCTGTCTCTCTCTGTCTTAAATAAATGTTAGAAAAATTTTTGGAAGACAATACAAGTAAATAGCTTTTTCAGACATTTTTTAAGGTTTTTTTTTTTTTTTGAGAGACAGAGAAAGTGAGAGAGAGAGAGAGCAGGGGAGGGGCAAGGAGAGGGAGAGAGAGAGAATCCTAAGCAGGCTCTGCACTGCCAGCATGGAGCCCGCTGTGGGGCTTGAACTCATGAACCCATGAGATCATGACCCAAGCCCAAATCACGAGTCAGATGCTTAGCTGACTGAGCCACCCAAGAACCCCTACAAGTAAATATCTTATTTCTGAATGCAGAAGGTCTTCCTAATACAAAAACAAAAGAAAGAAAATGTAAAGAAAAACAATGATAAATTTTGCTACTTACAATTTGTGGTTCTGTACTTTAGAAACATGAATTAAAAGTCAAATAAAATCTAGAAAAACTTATCTGTAAGATGTGACAAAAGTATGAAACATCAAATATTTAATGATCTTTTATAAGTTAATATAAGTCAATGGAAAAATGGGCAAAGGACATTATCAAGCAGTTTCCCAAAGGTGAAACATATATGTCAACAAACATGAAACTATGGCAAATCTTACTTATAATCTGAAAATATCAAATAAAGATGACAATAAGAGACTGTTATCAACTACCAAATTCGCACAAGTTTTTAAAACTATTCATTCTTGATTCGGAAAATAGGCATGCTCATGTGCATCATGCAATAGCAATTTTTTCCCTGAAAGTATTATAAATGCTCACTTCTTTTTACCAAATAATCTCATTATAAAAATTTATGCAAAAAAATTCTAAGAGATGTGGACTAAGATTAATGTTATAAAATATACATAAGATATGTTTATGTGTAATTTGTAAAGTCAAGAAATGAAAAGCTCTGTGAACATTTAGAAACAGAAGATAGTTGTATAAAATTAGAGTACAGTACATCCATACAGTGAAAAGCTGAGTTATCACAACTATGTTTTTCAATTAACATTTGAAAAGGAAGAAATTTAGGAGCACCTGGATGGCCCATCCAGTTAAGTGTCCAACTCTTTTTTTCTGCTCAGGTCATGATGTGACAGTTGGTGAGCTAGAACTCCACATGGGGCTCTGCACTCAAGTACCAAGTCTGTTTGGGATTTTCTCTCACCCTCCCCATCTCTACCTCACCCCTGCTCACACTGTTTCTCTCTCCTCCCCTCTCTCTCTCAAAATAAACATTATTTTTTTAATTTTAATTAAAGAAAATAAAAAGCCAAAGGGCTTTAAAAATAATAAGTAAAAACTAAGAAACTTCTTATAATTGATAAGAAAAAACCCAAATTACATAATGCGGTAGCAGTTTTATAAATTCTGTATGTTTGGGGTAGGGATGTCTGTGAGAATATATTAAAGTTTAGACAAAATGTAGCCCTGAATGAATCAGAAATAAAATAAAGATGAAAATCTAATCTCTGAGGTCACCATACTTTTAACCGAAGTATTAATTCATGTAAACCATTTTTATTTTTGCTTCACACTCATTGTGTTAAGTGCCAACTTTCCACAACTTGCCTACTTATTTAACCTAAGAATAGAATAAATAATAACATTGGCCCTAATTAGAAAACAGACTTCCTTGAGAGCAAAATTTGAATTATCACTTCTTTTCCTTTGTCTTAAATTTGAAAAAAAAATGTTGTCATAACATATTGTATTATGGTATTAACACATGGTTATTGACTAGGTCCTATGATCAATTTAAGCACCATGAGTTCTTTGCAATTGATAGAAACTAAGAAATAGAGGAATTAGCTTTTCAAATTAAAACGTGGTATGATATTGAAAAACTATTGCAAAATAAACCTGGGGGCCGAGCACTTATCCTGGTTGGGAAAGGAAAAATTCAGAGAGAATAGACTGTTGAACCTGCCCGGAGATGAAACCAGCAGAGGGAGGGACTGGTTAGGAATCCTGGAGGGGGTTCCCCACGGGGAGGTCGGAGGTAACCCAGTTCTGAAGGCCCAGCAAAGGGCGTTCAGGTTGGGGAAGCAATATGTGAAGGCAGGAAGCAGAGTGAGAATGGGCAGTGATTCTAGAACCATCCTTACTCCAATATTCAGAAGTGTGTTTATATTCGGAAAATGGGATAAAATTGATTTTTTAGAAAGAGCAATTAAAAAATAATTCAGGCTGCTATTCCAAAGTGTCATTTCCTTACAGAACAAATTATCTCCACGGAGAATAATGAGTTATTATATGTGGTTCTATATTCGTTTCAAACAGAAATTTTGGCAGACACATCTCTTCAAATTTAGGTCCATGATCTCAGTAGTTTTAAAAAGGAATTTTTTATTACGACATGAAAAAGTTGGAGCTAAAATACCCAAAATCACAAGTATCATTTTTATTGATGCTCCCAAAGTGAAAGGAGACATATTATTTCCTTTTCAACTACCCACTATCTCTAGCCGAGGTTTCCTGCCCTACATTAATCCAGAGCCCAGAGAAAACCCTTGAGGGATAAATGAATTCGGTTGAATACCATTTCTTCACTTCCTATTTCTGTGAGTGATTATTATCTTTTCTGGGCTAAATTATTAAATCATCAAGAACAAATGAAAAGAAATGGAACGTGATATACCGTTCTCGAGAAGTTCCAAGGAAAAGCTGTGAATAAGTTCATGCCTCTGGCTGGGGTTGACAGGCTGCTTATTTTGAGGAAAGTCTTTGCTAAGCACCCCGTTGATGAGGAGGCCATGGCGTGGTTTATGGGTGACACTGAGTAGCAAGGGGTCCTTGGGAACGTCTAGATCGGCAGCATTGATGATAGAGGTATCCAGCTCTTTCCTCTGACCCTCACACACCTAAACGAAAACAAGTCAGACAGTCAGCTGTGTAGAAATAAAATTTGTCTTTTAGCAAATTGCTCAAAAGAACTAATTTTTACCCTATTGCATATTTTCTATGAAATTGTTGTGTAATGAGTCCTAAAAAGAAATGGCTGGTTTAACATGACTTGAGAAGAAAAGAATACATTTATTAATCCTTCTCTGGTTTTCACTGAAAGCTTCAAAGCATTTTATTCATATCCTTAAAGGACAGAGGATACACACACACACACACACACACTTTTTCTCCCATAATTCAAAGGTCAGGGAAAAAGCAATCAAAGGAATGTTTGCTTTTTGGAATTTACAGAGTTCAGTTGTAAAAGTAAGTGTAGACCCTTCACCTTCAGATCATAATTTGTTATTTTAGCTTCCTAGACCTCGTTGCTTTCACCATTCTTATGTTTCCACTTGAGAAATGGTACAAATATCAGCTATTCACACTGGGGGGTGTTTTGTGTTTCTAATTTTTGTCATTGCAGGAAGACCTTCTGTATTTCAACTGCAATCAACAGCAATCGAAAAGAATGCTTCTGGAAGCATAAGGGTATTGATTTTATTTCCGGGCCCTCGCTCTCCCCAGTCCTCACGCCTCCAATTTTCCTGAACTCCCTCCCCTGCCCCCATCCCCCAATTCAGGTTTAATAATTCTTTAAGCACAAAGAGAACTGAATGTTTTTCATTTCAGGTAGGATCCAGCCATTTAGAACCTGGCCTGGTACTTAGCTGTCTTGATCTTTTTCCCACAGTGAGAATAAAGAGAACAAAGAAATATTTATTTCCTATTTTGAAATAAAGCAAGAAATAAATAATAAGAATGTATACATTTAACAGGTGCTTATTGAGAATTTGCAATGCACTGGGCCTCATGCTGTGGGGAATATGAATATTCTAAAGAATCAAAGGCAGATGAGACTGTGAAGGTCTGTCCATCACTAATTATATTGCAAGGAAGAAAATATCTGGTGCCACTAAATATGGATAAACAAGAAGTGTAAAAGGGTGGAGGAGGCTAGGAATGTCTTCATGCCTGGCTGGACATGTTAGCCATGAAGGATACTTGTGGTTTAGATTTGTAAAAATGTCCTTTCTCTTCAGCCTCTCTTACCGAGAGAGCTTTCCTGTCACAAGTCCCTACTGTACTTGTATGAAGAAGAATCACTTGCCATTCTGATACTTGGACTAAAATGATGCTTATTTTCTTGCATCTGGCTTTACATTTTTTATTTTATTTTGTTTTATTATTTTAGAGAAAGAGCAGGGGAGAGGGGCAGAAAGAGAGAGAAAAAGAGAGAGGGAGAATCTCAAGCAGGCTCCATGCTCAGTGTGGAGCCCAGTGTGGGGCCCAGTGTGGGGCTTGATCCCTTGATCCTGGGATTATGCCCTGAGCCAAAATCAAGAGTTGGACACTCAACTGACTGAGCCACCTGGGCACCCTGGACTTACCTATTAAGGACTCAGATGGCATTATAATTTAATGTGCAATGATATACTTATGAAATTATCCTTGATGGTAACTTGTGTTTTTCTCCAAGAATTTTAATAAAACAACCTAAAATATGTTCTTTCACCCTTCTTTATAAAGCTTAAGAGTGTTAGACTTACTATATGGCAACCCTTCTTATTTATAAAATGGTAAATTATGACATGACCTAAAAATTCCATTGAAGACATCTGGGATTCTTTTTTGTACATTTCATTTACTGAGATTATAAATAAAAGTTTTAGATTAACATACGCAAAGTGCAGAAGCTTCTAGTAGAGCAGTTTGAAATGGACTATAATATCTTAAACTAAAACCTCATTTTTTTGCAAGTTGCATCCCAACTTGATGATGCCTGACTGTCTACAAGATAAATACCTTTCTACAAGGAAGCAAAATAAATATGACTATTTTTAAAAATCACTTGAAGCTGAAAGCCAGCTTTGCCAATACCATGTGGAGCTTCATATTTGTAACTCTTCACCGTTGAAGAGTAACAAATACTCTAAGGAGTGCACAGGTAAGAAGCATGATTATTTTTGTAGAAGAGCAAGGGACGATTTCCCAGTGGCTTAATTATTTCAGAAACTCTAACCCTAGATAGGTATAAAACAACAGAGGTAAGTACAGAAGGAATCATTTACAGAATTTTTCCTATCTCTCATAATTACTGAAGTACTTTCCAGAGAAATCTATGCGCCAACAGAAGAGAAAGGGCAGGAGCTGATTATTAAATCTCATTGTCAGGTGGCTCTCATATACCATTAAGAGTCAGTAGAAAGTTCTTATCAAATAAAGACTTTATTATTCAGAATTTGATAATTTGTAATGACAAAAAAGGCTAGATAATGGTTTCAAAATAGATCATATTGCTTTGGGAAATTTCTGAAAAAAAGATGACAAACATAACAACAATAATACAAATGGCACCTGTTTACTAAGGGTCTAGTATGTGCCTGACCACCTTAATTATCATGGCTACCCCTTAAGTATTTGATGTACATTTTGCAAATAAGGAAACAGAAGAATAAAGAGAAATAACTTATCAGGGACCCTACAACTAGTAAACAGCAACACTCAAGTTCCTCTTATTTCAAAGCCTGTGCTCATCCATTTAATCAAGATTTGCTATATGTATATCTGAATTAAATAATCATATGTAAGCAATAGAATTGTTCTAAAAGATTATATGCTGATATGAAAAGATTTCCAACATACATAAGTAGGTCTTTTTTAAAAAAGTAGAGACTTGTAAGTATAATATGATCCCTGATTTATAAGTAAAATATAATTAAAAATTGCACATATATTATATATACATACATATACACATACACACACATCACTGGCACGTGCACAAATTATTTTTGAGGGATTACTAAAAATGTGGTTAATGGGGAATGGCTTTGGGTAGGGGCTGTTGAAGAGAGAGACTGTCATATTTCATTGTGTACATTTATCAATATTCTAACTTGTATAACTACATAGTTTTATTATTATGTTTTTAAAGACAACAGGAGTGATATCATGGCTACTTTAACTACATATCTGAATTTTTAAATAAAACTAATAAATATTATCACATAAAATATTTTTTAAACTGCATAAAAAGCATACTTCAAATTGCATTTTTTAAATTTCATGTGTCTTTATAAATAGTTCTATAAAAAGATGGCTTAATATATGTAAATTAAAAGTTCTTGTCATTATAGCATTAGTTAAGAGGACATATGCTATGGAATCAAATTGTCTGGGTGCAAATTTCCTGTGTATCACTCCCTATGTGCCACTTAATTCCAAGTCCTGGGATCTCGGGGCACTAAGCTAACCACTCTATGCCTCATTTTTTCAGTTACTCAATAGCAATAACAATACTGTCACCCTAAAGCCTATTGTGAGTATCCAAAATGAACATATGTAAAGGACTTGAAGTAGTACCTACAACCTAGTAAGAACTCCATCCTATATACATGCAACTATAATCGCATCCATGCAGTTCTACATGGTAGCAATTATTATTATCATTACCATCATTATTATTAGAACAATATTTTTCAAGTAATTGCATTATATGATATAGGTTAGTGTTGTCCCCATTTCTAATCAACTTAATGGAGTAAGTACACCTGGACCAATGGAAATGAGCTGGGGAAAATAAAATCAGAAAATGATAAAAAAAGAAATGGAAAATTCTGGTATCTTTCTTACAGTAATATTCTGCACTACAAAGTCAGGAGCTTCGTCATTTGTGGGGTTGATTGTAATGTAAAATGGTATCTCCAAGGAGCGGTGCTTCCCATCGGTGACGTACACCATGAACTGGTCAGCTGTCGGTTCCATCCTCAAGTGCCTGGATTGCACATAGTTAATGTGCGAAGCCTTCATGTCTTCCCACTGGAACGAAGCTAGAGCACATCAACATGGAGCAGATAAATTAGAAAAGCTTTTTTTTCAAGCTACTGATCCTTAATCCTTAACACAACAGCTTATTTCAAAGAGAAGCAAGTAAGAAATCACTGCAGTTGACCTAAGAATCAGCTATCAGGGGCTGCTTTAATGTCTGTCAGCCATCAAAATAACAATAGATAGCATTAATTATAAGGAAGAATTAAAATTTGCATGGAGAACAGACGGATGATAACTGCCAACCAGGATATGTAGGGACATCATGACTATTCTTCATATGGTTAGAATGAATGCAAGAGAGACCTTCCCCTGATTAAAACCACTGCCCCTGGGAGCACCTGGGTGGCTCAGTTGGTTAAGCATCCGACTCCAGCTCATGATCTTGTGGTCTGTGGGTTCAAGCCCCTCATCGGGCTCTGTGCTGACAGCTCAGAGCCTGGAGCCTGCTTCAGGTTCTATGTCGCCCACTCTCTGTTCCTTCTCTGATCGTGCTCTCTCAAAAATAAATGAATAAATAAATTTTTAAAAATTTTAATAAAAGAAAACACTGCTCCTATAAACAGTTCTTACTATGCTTGGATAAGAAAGAGACTTATCTTGGTCTTAGTTGATTAAGCCTCTGACCTTAGCTCAGGTCATGGTCTCATGGTTCATGAGCTTGATCCCCACTTTGGGTGAGCTCGAGCCCCACTTCAGGATTCTTTCTTTTCTTCTCTCTCTGTTCCTTGTGAGATTCTCTCTCTTTCTCTCTCTCTCTCTCTCTGTCTCCCCTTGCTCACTCACACACTCTCTCTCTTTCAAAAAAATTAATAAATTGAAAAAAAAGAGGAGGATAGTCCAGAAAAAGAGACTATCTCTTTCATATAAAAGCAAAACAAGAGTTAATCAATCATCTGCCTACTTGACATACATATTAAGCAACAAGTTAGACTGAGTGGAATTACTTGACTTGTTCTTTGGGTATTTTGACACCGCCTTAAAACAAAAGAGAAAATGCTTAATGCTCTATGTTAAGCATTAAGTCACAGGCCAAATGCATACCTTTAGTGCAATAAACCTTTCCCCCCCAACTTTATTGAGATACAATTGACATATAACACTATAAGTTTGCTTTACCATGTGATGATCTGATGCACACATATATTGTAAAATGTTACCACAATAATGTCTGTTAACACATCATTCACTTCATGTGATTACAATTTCATTGTTGTAGCGAGAACATTAAGCTTCACTTTTAAATCAACGTTCAAGTGTACGATACAGTATTAACTATAGTCACCATGCTGCACCTTAGAACCCTAGAAATTATTCATTTTATACCTGAAAGTTTGTACCCTTCAACCAACATCTCTCCTCGTGTCCCACTCCTCAGCCCCTATTCTACTCTGTTTCTACGAGTACAACTGTTTCGGATTACACATGCAAGTGAGATCATATGGTATTTGTCTTTCTCTAGTGTATTTCACTCAGCAGAATGCTCTCAAAGTCCATATATTTTCTTAAATGGCAGGATTTCCTTCTTGTCATGGTTGAATAATATTCTATTATGTATTTGTATCACATTTGCTTTATCCATTCATCTATCAACAAACATGTAAGTTGTTTCCATCTTGGCTATTGAGAATAATGGTGCAATGAACATCAGAATATAGATATCTCTTTGATATCCTGTTTTCATTTCCTCTGAATATATACCTAGAAGTGGAATTGCTGTATCGTATAGCACTTCAATTTTTAATTTTGTGAAGAATTTCCACAGTAGCTATACAATTTGCATCCGCACTAACTGTGCCCAAGGGTTACCTTTTCTCCACATCCTCACCAGCATTTGTTACCTCTAGCTATTCTTACAGGTGGGAAGTGACAGCTCATTGTGGTTTAGACTGGAATTTCCCTAGTGATGGGTGATGTCAAGCACCTTTCATGTACCTGTTGGCCATTTTCATGGTCTTCTTTGGAGAAAGGTCTGTTCAAGTCTTCTGTCCATTCTTTTTTCTTTCATAGTTTATTGTCAAGTTGGATTCCATATAACACCCAGTGCTCATCCCAACAAGTGCCGTCCTCCATGCCCTTCACCCCCCTTCCCCTCTCCCCCACCCCCATCAGCCCTCAGTTTGTTCTCAGCATTCAAGAGTCTCTCATGGTTTGCCTCCCTCCCTCTCCCCAACTATTTTACCCCTTCTCCTCCCCCATGGTCCTCCATTAAGTTTCTCCTAATCCTCCTATAAGTGAAAGCATATGGTATCTGTCTTTCTCTGCCTGACTTATTTCGCTCAGCATAACCCCTCAAGTTCCATCCATGCTACAAATGGCCAGATTTCACTCTTTCTCATTGCCATGTAGAATTCCATTGTATAGATGAACCATATCTTCTTGATCCATTTGTCAGTTGATGGACACTTAGGCTTTTTCCACGATATGGCTATTGTTGAAAGTGCTGCTATGAACATTGGGGTCCATGTGCCCCTATGCATCAGCACTCCTGTATCCCTTGGGTAAATTCTGAGCAGTGCTATTCCTAGATCATAGGGGAGTTCTGTTGTTAATTTTTTGAGGAACCTCCACACTGTTTTACAGAGGGGCTGCACCAGTTTACATTCCCACCAACAGTGTAGGAGGGTGCCCGTTTCTCCACATCCTTGCCAGCATCTATCGTCTCCTGATTTGTTCATTTTAGCCACTCTGACTGGTGTGAGGTGGTATCTCAGTGTGGTTTTGATCTGCATTTCCCTGATGATGAGGGATGCTGAGCATCATTTCATGTGTCTGTTGGCTATCTGGATGTCCTCTTTGAAGAAGTGTCTGTTCATGTCTTCTGCCCATTTCTTCTTCACTGGACTATTTGTTTTTCAGATGTGGAGGGTGGTGAGTTCCTTATAGATTTTGGCTACTAGCCCTTTATTTGATATGTCATTTGCAACTATCTTTTCCCATTCTGTCTGTTGCCTATTAGTTTTATTTTTGTTTCCCTTGCCGTGCAGAAGCTTTTTATCTTGATGAGGTCCCAATAGTTCATTTTTGCTCTTGATTCCCTTGCCTTTGGGGATGTGTCAAGTAAGAAATTGCTGCAGTTGAGGTCAAGGAGGTTGTTTCCTGCTTTCTCCTCTAGGGTTTTGATGGTTTCCTGTCTCACATTCAGGTCTTTTATCCATTTTGAGTTTGTTTTTGTGTATGGTGTGAGAAAGTGATCTAGTTTCATTCTTCTGCATGTTGCTGTCCAGTTCTCCCAGCACCATCTGTTAAAGTGGCTGTCTGTTTTCCATTGGATACCCTTTCACACTTTTCAAAGATTAGTTGGCCATACATTTGTGGGTCCAGTTCTGAGCTCTCTATTCTGTTCCATTGGTCTCTGTGTCTGTTTTTGTGCCACCTTCTGTCCATTTTTAAATCAGATTGTTTGGACTTCTTTGCTGCTGAGTTGTATCACTGAGTACTTTACACATTTTAGATATTAATCCCTTATCAGATATATGGTTCAAAAATATTTCCTCCCATCCTGCAGGTTGCCTTTCCATTGTGTTGGTTATTTCTTCTGCAGAAGCTTTTTAGTTTGATGTAGTCTTACTTTTTGATTTTTGCATTTGTGTCAAATGCAAAAAAACACTGCCAAGACCAAAGTCAAGAGCTTACCACCTATGTTTCCTACTAGGAGTTTTATGATTTGAAATGTTACATCCAAGTCTTTAATGTATTTGGAGTTCTTTTTTTCACCCATTTTCATTCTTTTGCATGAGGCTGCCTAGTGTTCTCAACACCTTTTATTGTCCTTTTCCCAATGTATATTCTTGGTTCCTTTGTTATAAATTAAATGATCATATATGTATGGACATACTTCTGAGCTCTTTTGTTCTATTTTATTGATCTATGTGTCTGTTTTCATGCCATACTGTTTTGACACAATACTGTTTTGATCGCTATAGCTTTGCAATATACTTTGAAATTCAAAAACATGATGCCTCCAACTTTGTTCTTTCTCAAGACTGCTTTGGCAATTCAAGGTCTTTTGTGCTTCCAGAGAAATTTTAGGACTGTTTGTTCTATTTCTGTGAAAAATGCTACTTAAATTTTGATGGTGATCGCCTTAAATCTATAGATGGCTTTGGGTAGTAATGGACATTTTAACAACATTAACACTTTTGATCCTTGTATATATCTTTCCATTTGCTTATGTCTTCTTCAGTTTCTTCTTTCAAGACATCAATTCTATGTCTTATAGTTTGGGCATATAAATTTTTCACTTCCTTGGTTAATTTTATTCTTAAGTATTTCACTGTTTTCAGTGCTATTGTAAATGAAATTGTTTTCTTTTTCAGATAGTTCATCATTGGTATATAGATATACAACTGATTTTTTAATGTTGATTTTGTATCCTAAAACTTTACTTATTTTGTTGACTTGTTCTAATAGTGTTTTGGTGAAATTTTAAAAAAATTTTAAATTTTATTCATTTTTGAGAGAGTCAGACAGATAGCACACATGCAAGAGAATGGGAGAGACAGAAACAGAGAGAAAGAGAGAGAGAGAGAGAGAGAGATAGACAATATCAAGCAGGCTCTGCACTGTCAGTGCAGAGCCCGACGTGGGGCTCTAACCCACTAACTGCAAGATCATGACCTGAGCCTAAGTCAAGAGTCAGACGCTTAACTGACTGAGTCACCCAAGCACCCCTTGGAAAAATCTTTAGTAATTTCTACATATAATATCATGTAGTCTGCAAAAGAAGACAATTTACTTCTTATGTGGATAAGTTTTATTTCTGTTTTCTTGCCTAATTACTCTGACTAAGACTTTAAGTACTATGTTGCATAGGAATGGTAAAAGTGGGCATACTTACTTTTGTCCTCATCTTTTTGTAAAGAAAGCTTTTAACCTTTTACTGTTGAGTATGATGCTACTTGTGAGTTCATCATATATGACCTCTACTACAGGGGGGATACACCTATACTAAATTTGTTGATAGTTTTTAATCATAAACATTATTGAATTTTGTCAAATGCTTTTTCTGTATCTATAGAGATGATCATAGAATTTTAGTCTTTCTATCAATTTGGTGTATCACATTTATTGATTTGCATATGTTGACCATCCTTGCATCCCAGGTATATTCCCACTTGATCATGGAATATGATCCTTTTAATGTACTATTGAATTCAGTTTGTTAATATTTTCTGGTGAATTTCTGCATCTACATTCTTCAGGGATATTGGTCTATGGTTTTCTTATAGTATCCTTACCTGGCTTTGGTATCAGGGCAATGCTCATCTTATAAAATGAGTTTGGGAGTTTTTCTTCCTATTCAATTTTTTGCAAGAGTTTGGGAAGATATAATGCTAATTCTTCTTTAAAAGTTTGATAGAACCTGTAAAGACATCTGTTCCTGGACTTTTCTTTCTTAGGAGGGTTTGGATTACTGATAAATCTCCTTACCTGTTATAGGCCTATTTAGGGTTTCTAGTTCTTCATGACTGAGATTTGGTAAGTTGCATGTTTCTAGGAATTTATCCATTTCTTTCAGATTGTCTAATTTGTTGATGTATGGTTATTCATAGTAGTCTTTTCTGATCCTCTGTATAACTGTGGTATCCATTGTAATATCTCTTCTTTCATTTCAGATTTTGAGTCTTCTCTTTTTCATGGCAAGTCTAGGTAAAGGTTTGCCAACTTTATCTTTTTAAAAGACAATATCCTAGTTTTATTAACCTATTGTTTCTATGGTTTTCTAGTCTCTATTTCGTTTATTTCTACTGTTATCTTTGCTATCTCCATTTTGCTAATTGGGATTCTTTTGTTCTTGTTTTTCTAGTTCCTTGATTTATAAGGTTACATAGTTTGAGATAATTTTTTTAATGTAGGCACTTATCACTATAAATTTTCCTCTTTGCACTGCCTTTGCTGCCTCATATATTTAGGTATGTTGTGTTTCCACAAATTTTTAAAATTTCTTTATTCCCAGTTTTATTGAAAATAATTGACATACATCTCTGTAAATTTAAGATGTAAATTTAATGATGGTTTGATTTGCATATATTGTGAAATGATTACCTCAATAGGTTCAGCTAACATTCATCTCTTCATATAGATACAGTTTTAAAAGAAAGGAGGGGTGCCTGGGTGGCTCAGTCGGTTAAGTGTCCAACTTTGGCTCAGGTCATGATCTCATGGTTCGTGGGTTTGAGCCCTGTGTCGGGCTCTGTGCTGACAGCTAGCTCAGAGCCTGGAGCCTGCTTCAGATTCTGTGTCTCCCTCTCCTTTCTCATGCTGCCTCTATCTCTCTCTCAAAAATAAATAAAAAACATGAAAGAAAGAAAGAAAGAAAGAAAGGAAGGAAGGAAGGAAGGAAGGAAGGAAGAAAGAAAGAAAGAAAGAAAGAAAGAAAGAAAGAAAGAAAGAACGGAAAAGGGGCACCTGCCTGTCTCAGTTGGTAGAGCATGAGCCTCTTGATCCTGGGATTGTAAGTTTGAGCCCCACTTAGGGTGTAGAGATTACTTAAAAATAAAAAAAAATTTTTTAAAAAGAAAGAAAAAAAGGAAAAAATTTTCCTTGTGATGAGAAATCCTAAGATTTTCTATTTTTACTTTTTCTTCTATTTATTTATTTATTTATTTATTTATTTAGAGACAGAAACAGCACAAGTCGGGGAGGGGCAGAGAGAAAGAATCCCAAGTAGGTTCTGCACAGTCAGTGCTCAGAATTTGTTGTGGGACTTGACAACATGAACTTGAGTTCATGAAACCGTGAGATCACAAGCTGAGCTAAAATCAAGAGTCAGATGGTTAACTGACTGAGCCACCCACTCACCCCAGGATTTTTAAAAAATTTTATACTTGAACCATTGGTTGTTTGGAGTGTCTTAATTTACATATATTTGTGAATTTTCTAGTTTTACTTCTGTTACTGATTTTAATTTCCTACCATTATGGTCAGAAAAGATACTTTGTAGAACTTTAATCTTTTAAAATTTTCTAAGACTTGTTTTATGACACATCAGATGATCTATTCTGGAAAATGTTCCATGTGTGTTTGAGATTAGAATGTTCCATTGCTGCTTTGGTTGGATGGAATACACTGACTATGTCTATTGGCTTCATTTGGTCTAATGTACAGTTTAAGTCCATTGGGTCCTTGTTGATTTTTCAGTCAGATGATCTATCCATTGTTGCAAGTGGGGTACTGAAGTCCCTTATTATTATTGTATTGTTGTCATTACTTCCTTCAGATTTATTAGTATTTGCTTAATATATTTAGGTGCTCCAATGTTGTATGCATATAAATTTGTAATTGTTATATTCTCCTGATGAATTTACCCCTTTATCATTTTACGGTGACCTTCTTTGTCTCTTGCCACAGTTTGGATTTAAAGTCTATTGTATCTGTTATAAGTACTCCTACTGTCTTTGGTTTCCATTTGCATACCATATCTTTTTCCATCCCTTAATTTTGAGCCTATGTCTGTCTTTGAAGCTGAACTTAGTCTCTTGCAAACAGCATATAGTTGTCTTGTTTTTTTTCTATCCATTTAGTCACTCTATTAATGTTTCTGTTTTAGTTGTTATTGTCTGAAATACAAGAGCTATTTAAATATCTGAGATACATTCTGGTTTCAAAATTAAAGTCCTCACCTTCAACATCCCAGGCTCTTTCTCTCTCTCTGTTACACCCATGATACATGTCTTAATCTTTTCTGCCAATGTCTTTTAAAAGTACTAAAAGGTTGAGAGAATGAGACCTGTGAGCTCCCACCAGATTTATTATATCACAGTATTCTGGGTTGCTATGAAGGTCTTTTTAAACATTCTTTCTTCAATATGTATTTTTATAGCTTTCCTAAGTGACATTTCCACTTATTTTGAAGTAAACTCCCATACATAAGGAAATTCAAAATAGAAAATTAAAATGAAAAACAACAATATTCAAAAGTATCAGCTATAATAATAATTCCCTGAATGTATACAGTGCTTTAAGCAATTTTGAAGTCCTTACACAGCCATTAAGCATGATTTGGCCAGTCAGATACATGACATAGGCAAGTGACTGCTGGTCACGAAGCCATGACTTACCTATGCTTATGCCCATATTGCTTTTTTCAAAACCTGCAGAAGGAAGGGTGTTTTCAAGGTAGCCAAACTGGGGAGGAGAAACCAAAACAAATTCCAAGTCATCTGCTGCAGTGTCAGGGTCAGTGGCAGACAAATGGTTAATGGTAATGGCTGCTGAGAAACCCTCATCTACAACGAACATGGTACCTGCATACAAATAATAAGACAATTATGACTTAGCGTGAAATCCTCTAATCAGAATAGTGAAGACAAAAGGGAGTGATTGCAATTCCAATTCAGAGAAGCCTCCCATATGCAAATATACTTCCATGGGAGATGTTCATTTCCTTTGGCATAATTTCTCCTTACAGTGAAAATATTCAGGGGTAATGGGTGGAATTTAATTTGACTTATGGAATGATATTTTTTTCCTTGTACAAGCAAGCCAGACAATAATGGAGAGACAGCAGAAATACTAAATGCTCTACTACAGCCCTTTAGTCATTCTCAAGGAACTCTGATTTCCCTTGTGTCTCTATAGAAGTGACAAATGAAAATAAGAATTGCCAAACTGTTTTAATGATAAGCCACTAAATGTAGTTTATGTACTCTTCAAGATCAGTTGTTACCTCTGTTTGTCAGAGCGTTAATTGCCTGCGAGCTATTATGAATTACTCATAACGAACATTTTTTTCATGCCTTGGTGCTTAATTATTCTGCAGGGATAATGCTTCCTTTCCAGAACATTGCTTGGGAGATAGTTTGCAAATTACAATAACATCCATACATATGCTCATATTTTTTTTCTAAGAGACAGAACATATACATAATGTCTATGAAGCGATGACTTTCTAAAAAGCAAATAAGGTTAAATGTATATAAATGGTCTCTCTGGTATTTTCATTCTGTTCTAATAGAAATTATTATGGATAAAATAAATTACTCTCTCTCCAGCAGGCAAATTAGATTTCCCCATGTGAAATAAAGCCGGAATATTTGAGGATTCCAATGTTGTCCTCATCCCAAAACACACACACACACACACACACACACACACACACACACACACACACACAAACATACTTGCATTCTCTCTCCTTACAGAATTACCTACACTTTTAAACAGACAAATTCTTTTGCCCTGCAACATTTTAGAGACCTGGAGTTTTCCACAAAGGTGTGTGGAGGCAATTATCATCAGCAATTCTGTAGTTTATTTTAACTATGATTCAAATGCATATCATTTCACTAAACCACAGGCGTGACACCAGACGAGATGATAGAGCTTTCATAGGAGAAAACGCTGTCACCTATTGCAATCGAAGGTGACTGGTTGTCCACTGGCTGTACTGTGACGTTGAGGTCATATACTGGAAAGGACTCATGAAGAGGAACAGATGGACGGGGCCCACTGTAGCAACAGCCATTCACATAAGGACCAGCTTCTCCATCCGAAACCACCAATGTAATGGTATCGAAACAAGGCACCAAGCCAATCTCACCACCTGGAAGACACACCATAGCTGAAACCTGACTTTTTAAAAATATAGAATACTCAGATGAAATCTATCTGCCCCTCTTCTCCAAGCATAGAATGGTGAAGAGAGGAACTTATGTGTCTACAATATAAAACTCAATTTTATCACTATGAAATTAAATAGTCATGAAAATAATGAAAAAATGCTTGCCCATCTGTTGCCTCTGGTGAAGGCTCTGCCAGCTATCTATCACCATATGGAGGGGCAAAAAGGGGCTAACAAGGGTCTGACAGTTCACAAATGAACATGGGAGAGGCACAAAGCTTCACTGGCGATGGTTTCATTCTTCCTTCATAATTGTTTCATGATAGGACCAACTTCAGGGAGAGTAGAAGGCCCCTTGTCTTTCCAATTGCATTGTCTTCCCATTTACATTAACTACCTTAAGTGAACAACCATCAACCACACCACAGTTATGAGAAACAGAAGCTGGGAAGGTGAAATAGAAAGATAATCCACATTGTTGTCATTTGTTTCAGTATTTTCCTCACTGTCTAATAGCCAAGGTGCTAACGAAATAGCAACAGGACATCGCAAAGAAGTGGCATTTGTTTTTGTTTTCCTTTTACTCTTTAGGGCTTATGCTTATGGGATTTAAAACGGACCCAACTTGGGGTTCCTGGGTGTCTCAGTTGATTAAGTGTCTGATTCTTGATTTTGGCTCAGGTCATGATCTCATGGTTGTGGTCGCTGAGTATGGAACCTACTTGAGATTCTCTCTCTCCCTCTCCTTCCGCCCCTCCCCCACTCAGGTGTGTGTGTACTCTCTCTCTCCCTCAATAAAAAATTAATAAAAATTTAAAAATAAATAAAATGGCCCTAACTTAAGTAGTGGGAGAAAGAAGGGGGAAAAATGTCAGGATTCGATAGCTGATCAGCAAACCAGCCAATCTGCTCTTGGTTACTAACTAACAGCACAGAGAGAGAAGCGCTCACCCTCCAGGGAACAGAAAAGCTCTGCAGATGTGTTTTTCATAATTCTCATGCTTCACATTGAAAGTGCCAAGAGGAAAGCAAACATTGGGAAGTTTTGATCAGACTAGTACACAAAAGATCAGGGACGTCATATATTTTCACAAGACACATTGATCAAATCTATACTGCAGTGTGCTTGGCATTATTCTACCTGCTTAAAATAATGACAAGGAAAATCAAGAGATGATATTATTGAGCAACCAAATGATTAAAGAATGAGAAAACTGGGCTTAGAGGGAAAAACAGAGTTGAAGTTGAGAGAATTAGAATTGAATAATCCAGCTTTAACTTTAGAAGAAGTAAAATTTAAGATGCCTCTTATCTAGTCATATTTATAAGAACATAAATTGGAATAAAGCTTATTTATTCTTCATTCACCTGATAAATATATATTTAATGGCTCATATCTGGTAATTACTATGCTGGGCGCTCCAGCAGAGAATTAGGCAGACATTTTGAAAATGTCAGACAGTTCAAAAGAATGTCAAATGTCAAAAGACCTATTATATGTCAGGCACTGACACAAAATAATGGTAGAGAAGGAAATGTAGTTGGGTTAGAATATAACTGATGTGTATATGCATTAAGAGGAACCACATGAAATTGCCATTATTATGTCATTTTTTTAACCAATTAAATTGAAAATTCATGTACCTCAGCCTGAATATGTACAGGGGGCTGAGGGTGAAGAAAGATGAAAGTACTGGCTGACAGTGGCATGGTGGGCAGGAACACATGGCTGGGAAAGTCAGGAAAGTTTTTTTCCAGATGGCTCTGCTAGCTTTATACTATGCATTAAATGATAATTAGTTTACCAGGCAGATGAGGCAGAGAATTGAGATGGGGGAATGAGGACATGCAGGAAGAGAAGTGGAAAAATCATTCTAGGAAGAGTAGAGAGTGTTGTTTTTTTTTTTTTTTTTAAGGCACACAGAGGTGCCTGGGTGGCTCAGTTGGTTAAGTGTCCAATTTCAGCTCAGGTAATGATCTCACAGCTCATGAGTTTGAGCTCCACGTCAGGCTTTGTGCTGACAGCCTGGAGCCTGCTTCAGATTCTATGTCCCTGTCTTGCTCTGCCTCACCTCTGCTGGTGCTCTGTCTCTCTCTTGCTCTCTCTCTCTCTCTCAAAAAAAAAAAAAAAAAACATTAAAAAAATGTTTTTAAAAAGCAAACATAGTTCCTTCCATAACTGTAATTTCGACCTAGTGGAAGCATAGGTACATTTACAGAAAAACAGAAAAACCAGGCTGAGCATCTGGTCACAAAAAAGGCTACAATATGGATGGGCAAGTCTCTACTTTGAATGGAATATAGTCTAAGGACATGATTTATACTTAAAACTGTTAACTGTGGCATTATTAGAAAATTTTTTTAAGTTTATTTATTTATTTTGAGAGAGAGAGAGCATACACAATTGGGGGAGGGGCAGAGATAAGGAGAGACAGAATCCCAAGCAGGCTCTGTACCATCAGCACAGAGCCCAATATGGGGCTTGAACTCACAAACCATCAGATTGTGACCTGAGCAGAGATCAAGAGTTGGATGCTTGCTTAACTGCACCACCCAGGCAGCCTTAAAAAATTTTTTTCTGATAACTTTATGTTTAATGTTGGGAGAATAGCAAATTAATCACGTAACTTTACATCATAAGATATTATTCAATTACTAAAACTTACATTTACAATAACTTTATGTAGTAAATATTTTAATAAATGTTTTAGCTGATAATCTCAATGAAAAAAATAATCAATAAAACTACACAGACATGATTGTAACTGTGTTAAAAATTATGATTAGAAAAAAAGAAAACAAAGTACTGAAATGTTAACAGTGATAATCTCTGAGAGATAAATAGGTGATTTTTCAAAATTTCAGAATGCGTTTCCATACTTCCCAAGTTTTTTGAAATGAGCATGTAGTGTTATTTTTATCCTCACAGAAAGCAAATAATAATGGTGACAAAATTATCCTCAGGTTGCCTTTATAATCAACACAGAGAGGAAAGTGCAGAGCCACTGAAATTTCAGGTCCCATAGTAATGTGGTTCCTTACAGTCTTTCCCACGCATGCTAAGTCACTACCAATTGAGCAATTGGGTAAACATTACATGGAAACATCATTCAAATAACAGACTGTCTTTTGAATTGGCACTATTTCTGCTAATTTAGTAACATAAACAATAACAACAAAACATCTACCTGTAGTGATTTGTCTGGTGTCCTAGAAGGTCTCATGAAAAAACTTAGTTGACCCCCCCTTACGTGGCCATCACACCAGAAGAGATTTATAAATATGTACACCTGTTGTTTAGCACTTGGAGCAGGGTACTAGCAGAGACGGGTTCATCTCACCCCTAATTTATCTCTGCGTGAGCCGGCCACAAATGTCAAAATCATGTAAGAATCAATAGTCGTTGGTCTTTGGCCCCTTTTCTGCCAGTCTGTATGAGATCTACTGGGGAAATCAGAATGACGCACCTAGTTGTGGACTCTTCAGAGACCTTGACCATGTGGACTATGCCCCCCAGAGCAAGGATGCAAGCAGGGAACCCTTCCCAAGACTGAACATACTTAAGAAGATAAAGAGAGGAGCACCCAGGTTGCTCAGTTGGTTAAGCATCTGACCCCGGCTCAGGTCATGATCTCATGGTTTGTGGGTTCAAGCCCCGTGCCGGGCTCTGCGCTGACAGCTCAGAGCCTGGAGCCTGCTTCGGATTCTGTGTGTGTGTGTCTCTCTCCATCTGCCCTTCCCCTGTTTGCTCTCTGTCTCTCTCTCTCTCAAAGATAAATGAACATTAAAAAAAGAAGAAGAAGATAAGGAGATACCATTTTCTTAAAAAATGTCTGGGGCCTCCTGGGTGGCTCAGTGCGCTAAGCATCTGCCTCTTGGTTTTGGCTCAGGTCATGATCTCACAGTTCATGTGATCGAGCCCCGCCCTAGGCCCTTTGCTGGCAGCCTGCTTGGGATTCATTCTCTCTCCCTCTCTCTCTGCCCCTCTCCCACTCATGCTCTGGTGCACTCTCTCAAAATAAATAAACATGAAAAAAATTACATATATATATTTATATATAAATGTCTGGCAGAGTGATTACAAAGTGCCATATTAATTGGCCATAAAACAACTGGTATCTTAATAAATCATTGTTTTCCAAAGTATATGTAAAATATTATTTTGGGGCACCTGGGTGGCTCAGTCAGTTAAGTGTCTGACTTTGGCTCAGGTCATGATCTCGTGGTTCATGAGTTCTGTGCTAGCAGCTCAGAGCCTCGAGCCTGCTTCAAATTTTGTCTCCCTCTCTCTCTGCCCCTGCACTGCTCGTGCTCTGCCTCCTTCTCTCTCCCAAATTAAGTAAAACATTAAAAAACTTTTAAAAATATTATTTCATAATACTCCCCCCATTTCCAAATTAATCGTTATCTTTCTCAATCTCCCCACCCTGAGTCCCCATGCACTACTTGTATTCCCCATGTTTTTTCAAATAAGAAAACAATTTGAATTCTGATAGTTCTTATTCTCTCTACCACTCACCTGGCCTTATATACCCCATCATGCTTCCCCATGAAACCCACAGATGAGAGTGACGTATGGATTAGTACACATGAAATTGTAACAGAGGGCAATAAGAGGTAACCAGAGGAAGGATACGATGTTATTACTGAGGAGGTGTCCTCAACCCAGAGATCAGAAGGCATGCTAGGGGCAATGACTAATGAGGTATAGATATGTGATGCTATCATCTTTGCATGTGAGAGGGTCTGTCCATCCATTTAAATTCAAAGCCCTTCACAGCTGAGTCTGGATTATACTCCTTTGCAGCTCAAAATGCCTAGCACCATGCCTTGCAGATAACAGAGACTGAATTAATGTTTTCTCCATTTGGATATTTTACATGGGGAACAAATGCCATCTGGGTAACAATATCATGTGATGCCGGAAATGAAATCACGATGCTAATAAATAAGCATTTACTGTATCACTATTTGGGATCCCCCAGTGTGTGGTGCTGTGGCCATCACACGAAGTGTAAGATAGCACAATGGCTTTTTCAGGAACTCAAAAGGCAGAGAAGTTACTTCTTAGGAACTAGCTGGTGATCGTGTAAACTTTTAAAATTAATAATATAATTATCCTAAGGAGCTAACTTCAGGCATTTCTGTTATGATTCATGGGTCCCAAAGATGTGATGGTCAAATAAAATCTCCTTCAAATGGATCAAAAAGGGAATGCAGACAACCCCAGCGTGACCTGAAGGTCTATGTGGAAGCATCAAGAACAAAGCAGCAATAATACATGTTCCTTCTCCACTCTTTGAAATTGATTATATTACTGAGATCAGAAATCCTCCTAAAAATGGTGATTCTACTTAAAAAATGGGATACAGGCTGCTCCGACTTCTGTTTCTTTTTTAATGAGAGCAAGCACTGAGCCCCCGGCAAGGAGTGGCATTAAGACTCTGTTGAGTTGTTGCATCCGCTCATCCACACTGATCACCGTGCTGTCACTCACCCGTGTGCTTGTATGTCACAGCCCCCGAGATGACATCTCCCTGAGAGAACCGATCCACTGTGACTCCGCCTTTCCTCACCAGCCCGTGCTGGGGTGCTCGGGCAATCACAAACATCAGTCTCAAGTCGTCACTGTCCGCATCAGTAGCAGAAATGTATTCAGAGGTAATGACCACCTCGTCGCCCTCTGAGCAATGCATCATGGGAATGAGGTCAGCCTTGAGGATTGGTGGCTCATCATTGACGGGGAATACCTAGGGGGGAACAATGCATGTTTTCAAGAAAAAGAAAGCGATGACAAATTGCCCAGCTGGTAACCCATAGCTCATAGTCGGAATGACAGGCATTTTCGATCTTTCAGACACATGAAACAATAGCCATGGAATTTGGCCAAGCGGGCTGTATCTTCCCCATATGAACTATCTTGGAAGAAATGGCCAACATGGGAAACATTTTAGGTAGGAATGGAAGAGTATGGTTATGGTTTGGGACTCAGAGCTCTCATTTGTTTCCAGACAGACAAAATATAAATGTAATACAAAGCAGTCTTCACTAAAGTCCCCATCGTCTTTCGTTAAATTCACACATATTCTAGAGGAAATTTAGTCCTTGTGGTCTGATGCACTTATATTTACCACATAAAAGTTATTTATATTTCAAATTATTTGGTGATCACAAAGCTTTCCTCCCTGCCACCCAGGAAGTTTCTCTAAACTTAAAATAAGCAGCTGCATTTCGAACATTTTGAGTTCACTCTGAAACTCCATAACGATGAAATCAATCCCAGGTTTTAACTAGACAAAACATTTTTCTCTCATCATTGTGAACAAAAAGCTCCAAGTAGAAAGGAAAGAAGAGCAATATGGGATCACTCTGGCTCTCTGAATCTAACAGGATGATGCAGACACCTGAAAAGGCAAGTCTTTTAAATCGAAATGAAGGACATTCTGACTCTGAGTTCACAGTCGCAACTTGGTGTGTGCTCTGCAAGTCTGGTTATCAGGTCCAGCCTGTGGATACTGTCAACCCCCACATTTCCAACTCCCCTTGTTTCCACCAGGGTAATCTTTTAAAAAGGTGGCTTTCATCACCCTGGTTTCTCTGCAGATCATGTAAACCTTTCATCTTTTACAATGTGGCTTTCAGGGCTCCTGAGTGGCTCAGTCCGCTAAGTGTCCAATTCTTGGTTTTAGCTCAGATTATGATCTCATGGTTTGTGTTGGAGCCCTGCATGGGGCTCTGGACTGACAGTGCGGAGTCTGCTTCGGATTCTTTCTCTCCCCCTCTGTCTCTCTGCCTCTCCCTTGCTCGTGTTCTCTCTTTCTCTCAAAACAAACAAACAAACAAACAAACAAATAAAATGTGGTATTCATCAGGTTACGCCTTATGGGGACCTTCAATGCCTTCATAGCACTGCTCCCAGGATGTCTGAGGCCTTGTTTAGTGCACTTGGGCGCCTTTGTCTCCCTTTTCACCTGAAGACCCTGAGATGCTTCTATCTCTGGTCTCTGCATCATCTCTGCATGCTCTCTCTGCCCTGTGGCTCAGTAGCCTCTGCCCCAGCTCTTCCCTCGGGGTCTCCTATCTTTCAGGGTACATGTGGATTCTTCAGGGAAAACCTGAACAACTCAGACTCACTGAGAGACATCCACCATTTACTCTCTTTCAGCATCCCATTTATTGGTAGAACACATCCACATTTTAATTATTTCAGTGATAATCTTTTTTTCTCCTTCCTTTTATTTTTTTTCAAGAACTCCCTAATAAGCTTAATTCTTAATAAATCTTATTTATTCATTCATTCATCTTTTACATTTAAAAGATCACAAAATATTTCATTCTGGGAATATAAACTCTATTTCTTAATGTCTTACAAGAAAGAGATTGAATATTGGCATGAACACAGAGCATTTTTAATTTCAGAAGAAGATATTTCAATGATAATCTTTAATGTCTGCCTGTATCCCCTGCCTATAAGCTCTAACAAGACAGAGGCATTCTTTGTCATGTTCATCATCATACCCCAAGCATCTGGCATAGGAACTGGCATGTAGAAGGGACTTAGGGTTTTGGGTTTTTTTTTTTAACATTTATTTATTTATTTTATTTTTTATAAATAGTTTATTGTCAAGTTGGTTTCCAACAACACCCAGTGCTCATCCCAACAAGTGCCCTCCTCCATGCCCATCACCCCCTCTCCCCCCGACACCCATCAGTCCTCAGTTTGTTCTCAGCATTCAAGAGTCTCTCATGGTTTGCCTCCCTCCCTCTCCCCCACCATTTCCCCCCTTCTTCTCCCCAATGGTCCTCCGTTAAGTTCCTCCTAATCCTCCTATACGTGCAAACATATGGTAGTTGTCCTTCTTTGCCTGACTTATTTCACTCAGCATAACACCCTCACATTCCATCCATGTTGCTATACATGGCCAGATTTCATTCTTTGAATACTACATGGCAATGAGAAACATTTATTTATTTTTGAAAGAGATAGACAGAGTGTGAGTTGGGGAGGGGCAGAAAGGGAGACACAGAATCCAAAGCAGGCTCCAGGCACTGAGCTGTCAGCACAGAGCCTAATGTGGGGCTTGAATCCACAAACTGTGAGCCAAAGTTATACGCTAAACTGACTGAGCTACCTAAGTGCCCCTACAAGTCACTTATTAAATATTTATGGAATAAATAAATAAGTGAAGGTAAAAAGCACGCAATACTCTATTCTATTTTCTATTGGCTTCATTAGGAAACAATCTCTTGGTTCAAGTTCTCTGAGTGGATTCATTAAAGACCTTCTTTATTATGTTCTTGACTCTATCTGATTAATGTCACCAATACATCCATGATGACCACCCAACAAAATGCAAAATGGCCTCAGCTTTCAAATGGATAATAAAGCCCAAAGAGAACAGAATTGAAAACATTGGATAGAATAAAATCCAATTGTATAGATAATTGGATAGAAAACAATCACCCAAAATTGTCCAAAAATTACCTGTACTTCTGATTGCTTTTGAAAGCCATGTGCTTTTGTCTAAACAGTAGCAATAAACAGAATGTTTACACAGTCAAATAAATGATTTTGGGCAAGTCATGGAAACTTCTTGAACCTAAGTTTCCTTGCCTATAAAATGGAGATAATTTCTTCCCTGTCTGCTTCTTAAAAATACTGGATGGATGTAATCATTCTTGATTATTAACTATAAAAATAGCTTATAAACACATTATTACCACTAATAATAATTTCCTTTCTCAAAGATCTGACAAAATTCAAACAGAAATTAGAATTCGGTAGATAAAAGTAATCAAGAGCATAATTCTTTCCTTTGTCACTAAGTACTCATATCCTATGAGTTTTGCTGTGGACTTACGTGGTCACTCAACAGAGAAATTCAGGGGTTCCCATTAACCTTTATGTGCAGATTTTTCATCATTTGTCAAAAGGGGAAAAGTAATTATTTCAAATCGGTCTGAGAAAGGAGTATATGGTACAGGGATTCACGAAGAGGCGCCACACATGTAAAGCCATGGTTTCTTCCATTCGAGAAGGAAAAGCCCAGTGACATTAGTCTAACCTGGACAGGTGCTAAGTAAATATTTCTGGATGTTACAGCTCAAAAATGTTAGAATCAATTTATATGCAGAACGAATTGATTTTTAAGTTAAGTATCTGGATTTGAGGTCAGACTGATTCGATCATTAAATGGATTGGAAAGAGAAAGCAGTATGCCCATTTCACCAGTATAACTTTGCTGTGTATTGCCTGTCTGTTACCTTCAGACAGTAGCTGGCATCTTCTTGCTTTGGAGTCCACATGTTTCAAGTTCTATCAGGAACTCTTAAGAGGCTTCCAAACCGGATATTTTATTTCTATATGAACCAGGGAGGAAACTTTCTACTCACCTCAACATGTAGAATGAAGTCTGCTGAATTGGTGCCATCTGTGACCTCCAAGAATATATCATCCTGAAGTATCTCAGATCCATCATGTCGATACCTGTGGGGATGACATTTGCCACTAGCCCCTCAAAGCCACCATGACAGTAGGAGTTGCCTGACACAAGAGAGCTTTTCCATGGCTTTGGCCACACGGTCAATAAATAACAAAAAAATAGCATAATCATGAAGTCACATATTCAACAACTCAAGTGTCCCTGAATGTAAAAATTGCACCACCCAGGAAAAATGTGGGATATATTTTCTTAATTTGCCCCTAAATCAAAAAGTAGCCCTTCAAGTTGCTACCATGGCAATGGGAATCGGTTGGTCTAGTTCTCCTTACTTACATAAAACAAGGCTGGGGCCAAGGGGGTTACTGAGACAGCAGTAGACGGGGAAAAGTGGGAGACAGTGCGGATTTTGAGGATGCCCCTGCTCCCCTACTTGGAAGCCTAATCTTTCTGCCTGTGCTTTTGATCTACTCAGCTCTCCTCTAAAACTGTGATCTATGAATTATGTATTGCCTCCCTCCTACCATTTTCCCTTTTCTACTTAGTAGCTCTCTTCCATTTAACCTATAAAGATTTCCGAATCTCTCCAGACTTAAAAATAGGTTCTTTTGTCTAGTCTTGGCCCTACTTTTCTTTAATTCTCAGTCAAGTTTTGTAACAGAATTGTCTAATTCAGGACTTTCCATGTACTCTCCAGCCACTGTAGTGATACTTACCACAAGAATCTTAATCTATTCTTATCTATTAAGAATCTATAATTACTTACTTATTACTTACCACAAGTTCTTTTTTAAAATTTTTAAAAATATTTTATTTATTTTTGAGAGGGAGAGACAGAGTTTGAGTGAGGGAGGGGCAAAGAGAGAGGGAGACACAGAATCCACAAAGCAGGCTCCAGGCTCTGAGCTGTCAGCATACAGCCCGACGTGGTGTTCAAACCCATGAACCACAAGATCATGACCTGAGCCAAAGTCAGACGCTTAACCGACTGAGACACCCAGGAGACCCTACCACAAGTTCTAAATAGCTGTCTAACTGAGCCAAATTTTCAGTTTATTAATGATTTTTTAAAGATAGGAAACAAATCTTAAAAAATGAAAATAATAGTTGCATAAAAATTATATATTGAGGATATGTAACATTCACATTTTTTCATAAAAAAATAAATTCAGAGCTAAAAGATATTTGACTCAGGACTAGTCTCACCCATACTCTGGCTAGGGACTCGGGTTGCAGATTCTATTCTGATGGTGAAGAATGTCCACCTCCCACCCTCAGTATCCCTCCCATGTACTGTCTCCTATGTTCCCTGATATTTTCAACAAAAATAGTTATGTGAAAATTTACTAATCCCATCTTATCATGGTAATACCCCTGAAGGGCAAAGCATATCTAGGACTGCACCTCCAAAGGCGTGGCTGTGGAGTCAAACAGAACTTGTTTCAAAATCAGACTCCTCCATATACTACTTGAGCGACCTCAACCTTCTTGTGCCTTAGTTTCTTCAACTATAATATGAGAATACAGCCATCTACCTTATCAGGCTTGATTGCCGTGAAGATTAAATAGCAAAAAAAACATAACTGCAGGTCTATAGAAGAGTTCTCAAATTATATGGGCTGGCAAATATTAGTGCTTTTTTTCCTATCCATCATTCACTCCCTAGTAAGAATTACCTAAACAGAGGTCTTGTTCTAACATGTAGCTAAGAACTGAGATGTCTAAAAAAAGGAAAGTTTTGTGAGGATAAGTGTGAGTAGTGAAAAGAGGTCAGGATAGTGGAGACTGTGAATAAACAATTTAACTAGACTAAACTTCAGGTAAAAGTGATCTTCCTTGGCACAAATCCTAGTTCCTAGTCAGCTTCCAAGTGTGGAATTATGCATTTGATCCCTAATACCTTCTTAAAAATTCCTATTTACAACTTGAATTTATAAGTGGTAAGACCATTCGTATGTCTGTCTCCCTGACCCTTGCTTTTGAGTATCTTGAATGATTTTACAGAGAAGGTGTTTTCACTAAACTTTGTAGGAAAGTTTCTTACAAAACTGCATTAGACAGAAAAAATGAAAGCCCTCAAGGTGAGCCAAACTGTTGTAGGAGCATAAGGAATGAGCTGCTCTAATTTCTCCAAAGGACACAAAAATGCTGGTTCGAAGGAGCCCATGTACCCCAATGTTGAGAGCAGCACTATCAGCAATAGTCAAAGTATGGAAAGAGCCCAAATGTCCATCGACTGATGAATGATAAAGAAGACGTGTACAATGGAATATTACTTGGCGATCAAAAGGAATGAAATCTTGCAAATTGCAACAACGTGGATAGAACTAGAGTGTACTATGCTAAGTGAAATAAGTCCATCAGAGAAAGACAAATATCCTATGATTACACTCACGTGGAATTTAAGAAACAAAACAGACAAACATAGGGGAGGGGAAACAAAAAATCAGATAAAAACAGAGAGGAAGACAAACTATAAGAGACAAATATAGAGAACAAACTGAGGGTTGTTGGCAGGATTGTGGGTGGGGGAATGGGCTAAATGGGTGGTGAGCATTAAGGAGAGCACTTGTTGGGATGAGCAATGGGTGTTACATGAAAATGATGAATCACTAAATTCTTCTCTTGAAACCATTATTACACCATAAGTTAACTACCTTGGATTTAAATAAAAAATAAATAAATTCAAAAGAAAGAAAGACAGAAAGAAAGACATGAACTGCTGTATCCCTAACTGTCAGAGACCCAAGTACCACTCCACACCCTATATCCCCGGCGCATCCCAGAGATTTGACTCCAAGTCCCTTCCCACTAGAATGGAATAAAAATTTACACTAAAGACACTGATCAACAGATTCTATCCCAGAGTTTCCAGTGTTATGAAACTGACTCTCCTTAAAGCCAAGTTGAACTATGTAGGTTAGCCATATAGCTTATTTCAGTTTATATTCATCTAGTTTGGCTATTACCTCTCGTGATATGTACAGTTGCAGCAAATTTAATATTCATGGTAATTAATTTCTGTGGCTCAAGTATCCATAAAGTCATTCCCACTGGTACAGCAAGCCAAATGGAAAGAAAATGTCTGGAGGGAAATTAAAAGTTTGTCATTTCTCATTTTCAACTGATCCTTGAAAGTTTTTATTGGCATGCTGGTACCCCACCCCCCACAAAAAAAGTTGGACAAACTTCTTTCTCTTACTCTGCCTCACAGTTGATCCAGATGAAGGCCAATGTATGTAAGGGGAAAAAAATCCAGGAAATGTTCTAACCTAACTTTTAAGGCATGGAGTTCTCCCCAAGAAAATGTGCTTCCTGGGTTTAGAGGAAATCCATCCAACTCCACCATTCCACACTGAGGCAGTCTCTGTAGGGAGAGGTTGATGTTGTCCAGTTTGGTATCCACATCAGAAACCAGAATGTTCTCTGTGCTGATGACACATTGATCTCCCTCAGCCACTCTCAGGGGGTTGGTAAATACCTAAAAAGAAGGAAGAAAACATTCAAAGCCTTGTTCCATGAGATAGTCCTGAAGATAGAGCTCATTAAATAAATAGAAAACTTCTAGTACCACCTTCATATGTTGATTAATTTTTCAAGAATGTGGTAAAGCCGGGGGGGATGGATGGGCAGGGCTCCTGGGTGGCTCAGTCATTTGAGCATCCAACTTTGGCTCAGGTCATGATCTTTCAGTTCCTGGGTTCCAGCCCCATGTTGGGCTCTGTGCTGACAGCTCAGAGCCTGGAGCCTGCTTAGGATTCTGTGTACCCCCACACCTCCCCAACTCACCCTCTGTCCCCCTCTGTCTCTCAAAAATGAATAAACGTTAGGGGCGCCTGGGTGGCTTAGTCGGTTAAGCATCCGACTTTCGCTTAGGTCATGATCTCGCGGTTCGTGGGTTCGAGCCCCGCGTCGGGCTCTGTGCTGACTGCCGGCTCAGAGCCTGGAGGCTGTTTCAATCTGTGACTCCCTCTCTCTCTGACCCTCCCCTGCTCATGCTGTCTCTCTCTCTCTCTCTCTCCTAGAAATAAATAAAACATTAAAAAAAATTTTTTTAAATGAATAAACGTTAAAAAAAATTTTTTTAAAGAATGCGGTAAATGGACAAGTTCATAGCTGAACATCTTGGCTGAAAAATATTTTTTACCAATTTTTTCCAATTCTAAACACTGATATATATACAAAGAAGCAAGGCACATTCATAAACCTGAAACTATCTACATTTCATTTACCTCAGTCTCTAAATAATGAAAGCAGCAATCAAATCGGTTATTATAGGTGGTACTAAATGGAGAACATAATAATATTCATCACCATGAAAATAAACAATTATAGCAAATTCCCCTAGAGAAAAGAATTCATCTCCTTTTTCACCCTAAAAATTCTTAAAGACTTCAGAAATTGGTTAGAGTTTTTAAGTGTCAGTTGTAGTGAGTATTTTAGAGACAGAAGTAGAGCAGGGAAATTGAAGACTGGAAATGGAAGATTCCACGAGAAATATATTTATTCTAACAGACAAACAAGTAAGCCATAAAGATAACATTTGATGACAGAAAAACCTACTACTCAATTCACAATTCACTTAAAAGTAAAAAGTAAGTTAGAGACACCTGGGTGGCTCAGTCAGTTATGCGTCCAACTTCGGCTCAGGTCATGATCCCACAGTTTGTGAGTTCGAGCCCCACATCAGACTCTGCTGTCGGCTAAGACCCTGGAGCCTGCTTCAGATTCTGTGTCTTCCTCTCTCTCTGCCCATCCCCTGCCTGTGTTCTGTCTCTCTCTCTCTCTCTCAAGAATAAATAAACATTAAAAAAAATTTTTTTAAGTAAAAGGAAAATTAGAAGGGCTTCAAATATTTTATCACCACATTGGTAATTGGCAAGAAGTGTGCTCAAATAAGTCTCAAAAACAGTCAAGTTCAACCTCCACCTTAGAGATTTATAAGGCACATAAGCAGATTCAATGTTCTGAGATCCCGCAGTAGGAAAATCAGTGAACCTTGTTTCACCCATCATTTTCCCAAATTTACATTACTACATGGAGGTAAAAGCAAGCAGATAGAGTTGGGGCACCAAGTTGAGGGCCCTGCCGGTCCTTTGCAGAAGGTCTGAGGTGAGTGCCCTACCCATGTGAGGACACAGCGTTCTCCAAGGAAGCAGCCACTCTCTTCAGAGCAGCTGCTGCTCCCTGAAAGGAGAATGTTCCTGAGGAAAAAGTTGGTAAAGGGAGTGGTGGGGGGTGGGGGATGGGCAGAAGAAAGGGAAGTGAGCAAGAAGTCATGGCCTCCCCTCAGAGCCCTGCTGTATCCTCATGTCCCTCAGCACAGCTGCCCCAAGGGAGCCCCCTGGATCGTGGAAATTATGACACCAACCATCCTGAGACAGTTGCCTTCTACTCTTCAATAAGCTACTTCCACCAGCAAAGGAAAACATCAAACAAGAAACTTTTCTCCCTACAACCACTCGCCCCCATCCTTCCCACATGCCATATCTCCATGTGGTCAAACCTACATTTTTACTGTTTGTAGGAGAAAGAAATAAAGGGAGCTCTTATTAAAAGAGTATTGGGGCACCTGCGTGGCTCAGTCAGTTAAGTGTCTGACTCTTGATCTCGGATCAGGTCTTGATCTCAGGGTCATGAGTTCAAGCACCTTGTTGGGCTCCATGCTGGGTGTGGAGCCTTCTTAAAAGATAGATAGATAGATAGATAGATAGATAGATAGATAGATAGATAGATAGATGATAGGTAGATTAGATAGAAAGAAAAGGAGTATTATTTTTGAAACAAGGTCTGTGTCTGCCAGCCTCATTGATTCCTGAGTTGTATCAGTTAATACCCCACGATGCTAATGCTTTCAGGGATATACTTTGCTACACTACATGGTTTTAAAACATATATGTTTTTGGGTGCCTGGGTGGCTCAGTCCGTTGGGCATCCGGCTTCAGCTCAGGTCATAATCTCACAGCTCCTGAGCTCACGCCCTGCATCGGGCTCTTTGCTAACAACTCAGAGCCCCCTGGAGCTGCTTTGGATTGTGTCTCCCTCTCTTTCTGCCCCACATCCCTTGCTTGTGCTCTGTCTCTCTCAAAAATAAACATGAAACATTTTTTTTTCTAGAAGAGAGAGAGAGACAGCGTGAGCAGGGGAGGGTCAGAGAGAGAGGGAGTCACAGACTGAAACAGGCTCCAGGCTCTGAGCCGGCAGTCAGCACAGAGCCCGATGCGGGGCTCGAACCCACGAACTGCGAGATCATGACCCAAGCGAAAGTCGGACGCTTAACTGACTAAGCCACCCATGAAACATTTTTTAATAAAAAAATAAATAAAAAGCAAATAAAATAAAGTCTATATGTATTTTAGGGCAACTTTCAAAAAAGTAAAAGCATAAGGCTAATTTGCCCAAACTCATTCATCACTAAAGTTTCAGTCTCTGCTAGAACCCAGTGCTTAGTTTTTGGGGCCTTGCTGTTAGCATCATATTAAGACCCCCTTGCCGTTATCACTCAACCCAGCTCTCTGTGGGTACTTCACCCCGGGCAACCACTCGTGGTTGGAGGTTACCCCATAATTTCCACTCGGGGTCTCACTGGAGCTATTCATTTAGCTTTACTTTGAAAGTTCTCAGCTCTCTAAGGTCCTATTTCATTTGTCCCATACACTATAGAAAAAAGAGAGAGGCCACTAGGCCACTTCCGTTATGAGGATAACTATTCAATCTTCAAAGTTATGAGGATAACCTTCAAATGAGGAAGTAACTGTTCACTTCACTGTTTCCAGTTTTCTCCACAGATCATTTTTCTCCAGCAAGAGGTTTGGACTGCTTCGCATAAAACACTATATTTCTCCATGATTGTTTTAGAAAAAGCTTTGGCTTCCTTAGATGCTGGGCTATTTCAGGCATGTATCTCATACACAGGAAGGAATAAGCTGAAGAAAATCTAATCAGATTACCAGACATTCTAAACTATTTTCTTCATAGGGAATGTGATGTGGTCCCCGACAGGGAAGGGATCAAAAAATAAACTTTAGATTCTTTTGACGTTCATGTGAGCTCTTTGGCACGTCGTCTACCAAAAACTGCAGGTTCAGAGGCCTGAGGGGTCAGGCCAGCGATGTGAATGAGTGTACTGAGCTGGGGGCAGCCTCTGGAGACTGGGGGGCATGCCTTGTCCACTGCTGTGGGGGTAAGTGAGCTCACTGTTCCTAGAGTTTCCAAATCTTTAAGAGAAGTCAGAAATCCAGACTCGATATGAAACTTCTGGATGTTTAAATTTTGTCAACTCCTTAATTAAAAGTGTTATTGGATCTATCAGAACTGTTCTAGGGGTTGGGTAAGTCCCCTTGGCCCCTCACAGTGAGACCTCTGGCCCACAACGTAGGGCAGATGTAGAGACGGTGAGGAGGCTCATGGCTATTTTGCAGGTAGGTACCTGGAAGAGGTCACCTTGTACAGGTTCTCACCCATTTTCATTACAAATGATTAAGTAATCCTACTTTGTCTTTCACTTTTGTAGGAAAAATGAGCCCAGGAATAGCCACACTAATTAAATCTAGCCTTCTGATGGGGTTTGGAACAAACTTTCAATGTTAGGTCCAGCCTCACAGATAAGATGTACCAGGTGGCATCACCTTCATAGTTCAGGTTTAATGAGAGACCCAAGTACTTGAATGCTTACATCAACACTGGGGTTGGGACAGGAGAGAATGGAAGAGCCCACCTTAATTCATTTGAAAAATTAAAAGGCTTATTTAGATTAGCATGCATATAGTTGGTCTACAATAAGAGCAAATAAGCCCTTCTGGTTGCTAAGAGACCCAAAATTTAATCCCCTTCCCCTGATCAACTCGTGGAACAGCAGAAAGGAAAGGAAAGGAAAAGGATTTTGATAAAGCTTTGAAAATAATGCCAAATTCAGCAACTGGAAAATCTCACCCTTTAGAAAGTCTCATGGAGGTGAAAGACTCCCTCCCCATGCTTTTTTTTTTCCTCCTACACTGCAGCTGAAAAGTTTTAAAGTTCTATAAAATAGGGGCACCTGGGTGGCTCAGTCCGACTTCGGCTCAGGACATGATCTCACGGTTCATGAGTTCAGGCTTCATGTTGGGCTCTGTGCTGATAGCTCATAGCCTAGAGCCTGCTTCAAATTCTGTGTCTCCCTCTCCCTCTGCCCCTTCCTCACTCATGCTCTGTCTCTCTGTCTCTCTTTCTCAAAAAATAAATAAACACTTAAAAAGATTTTAAGGTTCTATAAAATAGCCTAAAGAAAAGTTATCATTTCCAGTAAGTCTTCAAGTCTTTCCTCTCTTTCATTAGGTCTTCCTTCCTTTTTGTCTTTCATATCAAATATCATACAAACCTTGGGAACTTGATTATCCACTGGAAGAATCGTGATGTTAAAGCAAAGCCCACGCAAAGTGGCCCCATGCTGGTTACTGATAGAAAATGCAAACTGGACATGTCCCGGATAGAGTCCTATATCTTGCATGGGTGGCATGTAGGCCACTTTCCTGTAGTTCACAGCATGCTGCAAAGCAAATTGAGATGGACATGTGGGTACCCATCTGTAAGAATCGGAGACCTTCAGAGAGCTGGGTCTTCAAAAACCATCGTGTTGACCTCAAACACTGCAAATGCCAACAGCATCCATTTGAAGATACCAAAAAGCTCTATTTTATAAATCACATTTTCTAAAACCAGGAGGGAAAAGAACAAAGAAATTAAGTAAATATGCCAACTCTGTAAGAGACAGAAAGCTCAAATTTCAATGCAGCTCCACCAGCAATAAGCTGTGTGATATTGGTCAAGTTACTTACACTTGCAAGGCTTCTGTTTCCTTACCACCAAAATAAAATAATAAATAGCAGTACTTAGCACATGGAGTTTACGTACTCATTGGCAGCATCCAACTGCTGTGAGATAAGGCAGAAATAGCCCTAAGGATAGGGGTAAGTTGCTGCCTAAGTATTCATCACCATTACTGTGATTCTCAGGGGTAGAGTTCAGAAGAATAGGGGGAAGGTTGGTGAAAGATTTTGGAAGGTAGTAGATATTATGAGTTGCATGTGTCCCCCCTAAAAAGATATGTTGAAGTCCTAACCTCTAGGATCTCAGAATATTACCTTATTTGGGAATGGGGTTGTTGTAGCTGTACTACGTTAAGATGAGGTGTGGTCATATAGAACGGTGGGCCCTTAATCAAATATAACTTCTGTCCTCATAAGAAGAGAGAGACACACGGGGAGAGGACAACCATCAGATGATAGAGGCAGAGATTGTAGTGATGATCTATAAGCCAAGGAATGCCAAAGAGTGTCTGAAAACCTCTAGAAGCAAGGAAGGGCAAGGAAGGCTTCCTACAGAGTTTCAGGGAAGCGCAGTCCTACAGACAGCTTAATTTCAGACTTCCAGCTCCAGAACTTTGAGACAGTACATCTCTGTTGTTTGAAGCCACCCAGTTAGTAGTACCCATGGCAGCCCTAGGAAACTAATACAGTAGGATATTGAGTGACCTGAATTTGTTGGAATAGAACCATAGGCATCCAGGTCTATAAATCAGAGCCCAGAGCAAAAGTCTGTGTTGAATTATAACAAGATTTTGAAATTATATCCAGTTCAATGAAGCATTTTCAAATAGATGTCACATGCTTCATAAAAGTGTGCAAGCAGAAAGAATGCAGACATCAAACATTTGATGCTTTGGACAGATGTCAAAGGCTAACATTCTCAAGTGCAACACTAGGAGTGCCATTCCTTCTCAGAAGACACATCACATTTATCAACATTTAGCATAGCCTCATACCTGAGTGAATGATCTCAGCCCTGGGATGGCAGGGTTTTTGGTTAGCTTTGGAATACCATCCACCATAAATAATTTCCCAGCATCCAGATGCCTACTGAGAAATACAGGAGAACACATCAGCTAATTTTCCAAGCAAGAAACATTAAGTCAAATAGCCCACAACCAAGTTTTCTAAAGCAAAAGAAGCTCACTGTTAGAAGAAATCAAATGTTCCATCTTTATATTCTTTCTTTCTCTTGGGGGGCTCTAGCCTTCAGTCCAGAACCATCAGGGCCATTCACATGACTGCAGAAAGTATGTGCAGAATTTTCTACTTTGACCTCATGAAAGGGAATCGTTCTCCTCATCCTAAAAGCGTTTCGTTGCTATCATGTATATGACACAAGCCTCAGGTATGTTCATGTCACTTTTCTGATTGGGATAACAGAATATAACCATTTTGTGGCCTGCAATATCTAAAACTTATTTCGAAGATTCAAAAAATTTTATTGAAAAGACAAAAATGACATTCCCTTTAGAAAAAAGAAATGTTGCATGAAAAGAGGATTAAAGGCCATTTTAAGCTTACTTAAGGTGAAGACACTACAAATGGCAGGTAACTGACCAATTAATACAGCTTTTGAAGGGATAAGTCTGAGATTAAAGTAAATGTGGAATGGAATACAAGTTCACATCTGACCAACAAAGCAACTGAACCACAGTAAATGTATATGGACACTAGCAACTGGTTGAACTAGTTGACACTAGCAGAGGTTGAACACAACCCTCTGTAAATAGCCCAGGTGATGACTTCTAAGTGATACCTGTGGCTGAAAGAGAAAAATGGGGGCGTCGTTATTGTGTAGAGAAGCTCTCGGTCATATTCTGTATCTATAAAATGGAGATGTTTCTTAGTTATGTAGGCCACCTCAGTTTCCTTGACAACCAAATGCCGAGACACTCCAGGAGCCTCCTTTGGAAGCTGGTCGTCCACCGGAGTAATATGGATGGTCACCACCTGGAACGAAATTATCTATGCCATTAATTTGAAATACCAAAGGATGCCAAAGAAAACACCCCGCAATCACCTAGTCATGGTTAAGATGCTTTTCAAAACCTGCCATTTTTATGTACTTCCATTGAAATGATTCAAGAGCTATCAAGAACGTGAGCCAAAAATGGAACATTCTTACCCATTTTATGTTACATTTTAAGGCTATAATTATCACAATTATAGTTAATGCAGTCATGAATGCTGCAGAGAAGGCATATAATACACAAAATATGTTCCTGATTTTATTCCTGCTTCTCCCTTCCACCAACAGCCTGTGTTTTCTTTCACCACCTCCCTCCACCGAGTCATAGATCCTAGAAAACATTATCATGACTTCAGTTCCTTCTTCTCCAACACATAACACATCTTCAAGTCCCTGGGTTTCTACTTACAAAATTACCTGCACTGTGACCACACCCGACCCCCACCCCACTCTTACCGGTCTAGTTCCAGCTCTTTTAACTTCTTCCCTACATGACTACAACAGCTTTCCGTTAGCCCCAACTCCAATACACAATCTAGACGTTACATATGTCTGGTGTTCTCTTAAAAAAAATGCAAAAGTCAAATCAGTTATCCATCGCCTCAAAAATCTAAACAACCGCTTGAGAAGAATTAAATTATTCCAGCACCTCAGCATGGCACCCACGACGTCCACGGTTAAGACACACTCGATTTTTCAACTCTGTCTTTTACCTCCTTTTGACATGAACCCAGGACTCCAGGTGTACACGGTACTAGGCTGTAGTTCTCAAGCAGGCACCTGCGGTCCGGATCCTGTTGTGCCTTCAGTCTGCAATGCTTCTCTCCTGTCTTCTCCAACAACCTGAGGCTTTCTTACCCTTGAGGGCTCCTCTGAAAACTTTGCCCAATTTCTCAGTTGGAATGAACTGTTGCTGAATTTCGCTTATCCCTCAACGAACATTATGATTTCATCACCTTCTGTTACTAGCTAGTGGTTTACAGGTCAATCTCTCCTTGACTGGGAGACCCACAAGAGGAGAATCGTAGTATAGCACAAACCACGTGGAATTTGTCAGTGGACAAACAGTTGTAGTGCAGAGTATACTGCTTAGCAGCTCTTATTAACCTTGAACAAGTCACTCAACTTTTTTGAGTGTCAATTTTACTGATCAGTTAAGTGTAGCACCGAAAACCGCACAGAGTCGTTACTAGGATCAAATATCACTATGCAGATAAAATGTCTGGCACTCAGTAGGTGCTTAGTAAATACTGTTCATTTCTGTAGCTCTACAGCTCTAGCATGGTATTTGGAGGTAGGAGATACCTCGTCAGTATTTGCTAACTCAGTCAACATGCCCTATTTGTGATTGTTAAAAATTCTTTAAAAATTTTTTTTTAACATTTATTCATTATTGAGAGACAGAGCATGAGCAGGACAAGGGCAGAGAGAGAAAGAGAGGGAGACACAGAATCTGAAGCAGGCTCCAGGCTCTGAGCTGTCAGCACAGACCCAACATGGGGCTTGAACCCATGAACTGTGAGATCATGACCTGAGCTGAAGTCAGATGCTTAACTGACTGAGCCACCCAGGCTCCCCTGTGATTTAAAAACCTCTTAAAGTCATACTCACTGGTTTGGAATCATGCGAGAGGGTGGGGAGGCTTTGCCAAACAGCTTTTATCATGACGTCTATTTTTTTTTTTTTTACAAAAATCCATGATTGGTTGCGAGAAAGCAATTACGAACTTTCTCTTAAAAGGGGATATTTGTTTGGCATCATGGGTCTTTCCACAGCTTGATGCAGGAGAGTGAGTATTCTTACCCCGGTTTTATTCATTTTAATATTGTGACCGAAGCACAGATCAGCAATGCCAGTTTTGACTACAATAATGGTGTTCATAATACTTAGTTTGAAAATGAAAAAAATAAATAAATAAATTGGCATACAAGGGCACCTGAGTGGCTCAGTCAGTTAAGCGTCCAACTTCAGCTCAGGTCATGGTCTCATAGTTCTCGAGTTCGAGCCCCGTTTCGGGCTCTATACTGACAGCTCAGGGCCTGGAGCCTGCTTTGGACTCTGTCTCCCTCTCTCTCGTCCCTCCCCAACCCACCCTCTGTCTCTCTCTCTCAAAAATAAATAAACATTAAATTGGCATACAAAGGAAAAACTAAAACACGGTTACACTTTTGCTATGACAAAGACTGGGAATATAGCTCAGTCACCTACAAGCTATGTTCCCTGGGGCAAATAACTAACCCCTTTGGGTCTCAGTTTTTCTCTCTAGCAGCACAGTGAGTACCTGGTAGTAGATGCTCAATTAATTAATTCCCTGTCTCCATCCTTCGTTACTGTTACAAAAGCCCCCAACATATGTACTAGTCCATTATGAAGCATTTCAATAATTAAAAACTAAAGCCAGTCATCAAAATAAAAGAACACAATAAAAGCCATTTCTCCAGTCTCCTGGAGTCTGTGTCACAATTTTTTTTTCCAATTATAGTTTTTTGCTAATCTACAAAGTTCAGAAATTCTCTACGGGATCTCCCGGCCATAGTGTGGATCAGTGAGGCTCCACTTAATTGAAAAACCGGATTTAATATGGAAACAATAGTTATTGTGCCTTCAAAGAGACCATTTTCCATGCTAATTTATTCTCCAATGTGTTCTTTATGTAAAAAGAATGTACAAGCATGCTTTTTTATGCGCCTGTAGTAATTCTTGGTGGGCACATTTTTCAACATGCTTTATGATCATTTAAGTTGATGTATCTTTACATATTTATGCATGTTTAAACCATTATTGTATGTGTGTCTGTGGATAAGAAAAATTCTATTTTAACAAGCTCCATAGAGAAATAAAGAATTTTCATTGTACTAAAATTTGGTTGTAAAAAAGACATTATTGAACAGCCATTCCCAGATAGTGAAAAACTAGTGCCCAATCACTAAGCTGTTGCTGCCGGCTTCCCCTATATCCCTCCAGTCTACTTATGGCCACTAGCACCTGCAAACAGACTTGGAGAAAATCTGAATATAAAGTGATAAATCTGTACCCAAAATGGCAAAGGGCAAAGCCTCAGAATCAGGCTCACAATTTGATACTCCGACAGCCAGGATCTGATTTTTTTACAAGCCTGGGTTCTTGATCCTTTCTCTGCCTAACCTCGTATTCCTGCCTAATTCGTTATCTCGCATCTTCTTTTGACGTTATCCAGCGCTACTTCTCAGATCCAGGAACTACTGCAGGGACTTCTTTCCACTTGACCCACAGGCCTTCTTGGTACCTGTTTCCTTTCTTCTTCTTCTTCTTGGTCCTCTTTCTGATTCCTTCCTCTATCCTTATTTTGCATTCTCCATTTGATTTCTTTTTGTTTTTTTTCAGTTTTTATTTTAATCACCCAGAGCTCATCATGACAAGAGTATTCCTTAATCTCCATCACCCGTTTCACCTTTTCCCCATCCACCTCATTTTACTTCTAATAACACGTTCTCCTGGCTTAAGATCTCCTACAGCTTACGCCCCTAGAGCTTTCTCTTGAGAAGGATAAAGGACATATTTTTCAAAAGCAAGTTGAGTGGGTGATGTTTTATTTGATGACAATAATGACAACCAAGAGAGAAAGAGGGAGGAGGTTTCTTGCTGATGTGTGAGACACTGTTGGTGTGTCAGTTGACCTCTCAGAGGAGCATTCAATGGAGAAGAAGGAGAGGAGGAAACGGCATCGCTGCTTAACTTCTTTCCTGCTTTAAGCACATTATGTCTCATCTCAGGAGATCCTTGCTTTCCATCTCTATGAAAGGAAGTTTTCCAACAATGTGGCCTAAGCAATCTTGTGCCTGGGTTTAATTTTTAGTCACCATGGAAACTTCTGATCACAAAAGTTCCCGTCAAGCAACCTTCTTATCTAGACTTTCTTTTTTTATTTTTTAAAATATTTTTATTATTGAGACAGAGAGAGAGAGAGCACAGCGGGGAGGGGCAGAGAGAGAGGGAGACACAGAATCTGAAGCAGGTTCCAGGCTCTGAGCTGTCAGCACAGAGCCCAACGCAAGGCCCATGAACCACAAGTCATGACCTGAGCCAAAGTCAGATGCTTAACCAACTGAGCCACCCAGGTGTCCTTAGACTTTCAGTTACTGGTGGAAGGTTGCAGATTTTGTTGACTATTTTACAAATTTTGTTGAATTTTTATCTATAAGACATGACTAGATACTTCAAATTGAAGATGCAATCATCAAGTAGACTAAATGGTCGTGCAAGTTCCTTAAAAATTCGAGTTTCAATGATGCTTTCAGGGGCTTACAACACAAAAACGCTTACCAGAGCACAGGCACAAAATACTTGTTCTGCTGTTACGCACACACCAGTTCCTGGAAACTCTGAAGAATAGAACTTTACATTCATTCCTCCCCCCGTGTCACTCCTTCCCCAGTTCCTACCAAATGTTTCAGTCTTGTTTCCTCTTACTCTCAATAAAGGTTGAAAGAACCAGAGTTCACTTTAGGACAAAAACAAAACAAAACAAAACAAAGAAACAGTTCTTGAGGTTCTCCTTTGAGTCCGGTACCAAAATCTGAAGACACAGAGATAAATAATTTGGGATTCCTTCCATCAGTGAACTCACAGTGGATCCAGTAAAACAAACAATGGCCTCATATTATAGTTATTTGATATAGGATGATATAGGATCATATAAAGGACAAGCTGACCCAGCCTAGGGGAGTCGTGGAATGAGGGAATGAGAGAAGGTCTGCTGGAGCAGGTGATGTTAGAGCTGACAGTAGGTCCATCGGAAACGGAAAAAGCTAAATCTGTCACTCCTCAGAAGTGGGGGAAAATTGGGAGCTAGATGAATGCTACCAAACACTTGACACTGTGTTAATGGATTTTAATTGTCCTCAATTATAGGGATATGGCTGATGTCCTCTATTCTTTTTTGCTAATCTTTATTTTAAGTAGGCTCCATGCCAAACATGGGGCTTGAACTCACAACTCTGAGGTCAAGAGTCACATGTTTTACCTACTGAGACAGCCAGGCGACCTGATATCCTCTATTCTTAAGGAAGCATGTGAGGAATTCTGATCATAATCTATTCTCCAAAAGATGAAAATTGGAACTAAAGCACTGGCAGTGGGTGAAGAGGTAGAGATAGATGAGAAAATTTATCAAGTAGATTTAGTAAGATCTGCTGATTGATCGGTTCTGCAGACATTAGAGGGGGAAAAAAGGGCTGGGGATGACTTCAGAGATTCTAATTAAAGTGATTTTGTGAAAGTCCAGGAGGAAATATTCCAAATGTCTTATGGATTGTGGACATGGTGTATTGAAAACACTGGTGAGGGACACCTGTGTGTCTCAGTCAGTTGAGCATCTGACTCTTGATTTTGTATCAGGTCATAGGATCGAGCTCCGTGTTGGGCTCTACACTGAGTGTGGAGCCTACTTGAGATTCTCTCTCTCCGCCCCTCCCCTGCTCATTAGTACATGCTCGCTCTCTCTCTCTCTCAAATTATAAACAAATACATACATACATACATAAATAAAATGCTGGTGAGACACATAAGTAGTGATGTCAGATACAGAGGTGGGCATTTAAGGTTGAGTTGGAGAATATTTAGGAGCCAAAGAATAAGTGGTACATGAAAATACAGCAAATTTATAGAGTTTTCTCTCTCTTTCTCAACATAGACTAGAAAGATGAAAGCAAAGAAAAACATAATTATGACCTCTTCTTTAGAAATCTATCCATCCTAGGGAATAAACTTATAACTTATAGTCTGACTTATTTGCCAAGATTTATAATAATAAATAATAATTATTACAGAGCAATCTCGCATCTCCATTTGATCTAAAATATGAGATAAATATAAATAATCTATATCTATGATGTATAAAATATGTAATAGCAGAAGACCTGAGCTTTCAATTAAAAAAAAAAAAACCATAATCTGCTAAAAGTGATAGGGTGTTCTGCTCAGAAACAGGTCAGTTTGAATAGATACAACAGAAGATTTAAAAACAAACCCTATTAGTAGTTGCCATTATGGATTATCAAGTCCACTAAGGTCTCAAGCAACAATGCCAATTAGAAATGGCATGTAATACACTGATGAAAAAAGGGAGTTGTTATTTATAAGGGAATGGATTTGTTATTCAATAACCAAATGAATTAGGAAATTTCTAAAATAAAAAAAAAGAAAGAAAAGAAATTTCTCATTCATTCTCCATTCCCTCTTAAGAGGGGTTACCTACTTCCTTCACTTTCTGGGCTCTCTGACATCATTCTTCTTGATCATCCCTTTTTGTTACAAAAAGATAAATAGCTCAATCACCTTTGCAGTGGCCAATGTAAGTGACTGTGGCATTATGAGAAGACATTATTTAACCAATAGGGACACATGCTTTAAGAAATCATTCTAGGGGCGCCTGGGTGGCTTAGTCGGTTAAGCGTCCGACTTTCGCTTAGGTCATGATCTCACGTTCGTGGGTTCGAGCCCCGCGTCGGGCTCTGTGCTGACTGCCAGCTCAGAGCCTGGAGCCTGTTTCAGTCTGTGACTCCCTCTCTCTCTGACCCTCCCCTGCTCACGCTGTCTCTCTCTCTCTCCTAGAAATAATAAATAAATTAAAAAAAAGAAATCATTCTAGAGCTGGTTCCAGATTTGCTTAGATCTCTACACACTCTAACTTTCAATAGATATCTACCTACCAAGATAATAGGTAGGAAATTCTCAGAAAAAAGAATCATGAACAGTAAGTGATCTCTTATTCTCAGCTGTCTTTTTCTACCCCTCCCACCAGCCATCCTCTCTTTGCATGGAGTCTACCCTATAAACTATAGTTTATAGTTGTCCAGATCCTACACTAACTCCATTTTCTGTAATTTCTATGTAAGAATGCCTCCTTAAATCTATTTCTCCATCCTATATCCTTAAATGATACACTTGAGTGGCAGTAAAACTCTTGGCTCTTCAAAGCAATAATAAATAATAGCTAATTTATCTACTGAGTACTTACCATGTGCCAGGAAGTTCTCAGTAGATTGTTTATGTAATTATCTCACTTACTGTCACAATTTCTCTATAAGAAGTTATATTATTATCTCTTTTACAGATAAGGAAACTGAGGCACAGGTCAACCAGTTAGTTAGGGTCAAGGACAGGAGAGAAACATAAGCAATGTAGCCTCAGAGACCATAACTCAATGACCATACATAAAAGTCAGTGTTTTCTTTAGTGTTAGGAAGTCAGCAGATTTTGGGGGGTGTTTTGTATAAAAGGGCCCATGGTTAAAGACCTTGGAAACACTGCATACACGGAAATTTATAAAACTTATTAGAAAAGTAAATAGTAGAGACACCATGTTGTAAACAAGTTGACTTAATTTTGCTAAATCCTTTACTTCTCAAACTTTGAATCTTAAAATTGTTTTCATGTGTTTTCTAATAACACCTCCCAAAACTGATATCTGTGGACAAGACTTGAGGATAGTATTCAGAGATGGTCTCTTACCTGTGGCACTGAGAGATTTGGAGGTTCATGGCTATCCCACAGGACAAATTCAAAAGAGTCTTCAAAGATCTCTCCACCGAAGTGACGATAGTAAATGATGCCATTAAATAGATCCCTCTGAAGGAAGCCAGGGACAGGATAGCCTATTGGGTCCACAAAACACCACATACCTTTGTAACAATCTTCCAAGTGTTAGGGTATAAAGACATTGAACTTATATCCAAAGTATTCTCTACCTAGTATATTGTACATACTCAAGGAATCTTCATTAAATACTTTCATCAAAGCTTATAAATAATTAGCAGAAAAATTTAAGTTGCTACACCTGTCTTAAGATATATAGAAAAATGAGCATTACAAAAATATTTTTAAGAAACACAGCCTTAATTAACACGAAACTACGTGCTCCCTATTTTGTTACTCCTGACTACTTTAAGAAATGGTTATGAAATTATTCTCTTAAAGCACAAACAAATTTTATTCATAAAATTACTTTATAAATAATTCAGGATAGGCCAAATACTCCTCTTCAAACTTATTTGTTCTTTCATTCTGCTTGGTGGACATAATTTTTCATAATATAATGGTTACCTTGACATCCGACTCTGGAATTTTTTAGATGCACAACCATGAATAGATCAGTTTAACTTTTCTAAGTGTCAGGCTTCCCACAAAATGAGAGTGATAGTGGTATCTTCCCTCATAAACTTGATGTCCACCCTTGCACAAATTCTGACATCAATGGTCTTAACTATTCAGAACTTACCTATCAGCCCTGGCCCTGGCTTCTTCATGATCTCTCCAGCCTGAGGGGGTTTTGTGATATTAAAGAAGATGTAGTCATCACTGGAGTCTATATCTGATGCTCTCAGCATGGAGCCCTGGATCAGTATGGTCTGTCCCTCCTCCAGTTCAATTACTACATTGTTTATGAGGAATGGGGGACTGTCGTCTTTGGGCAAAATGTTGATGGGAAACTTATGGCGGATGCTGTGACGGCCATCGAATATCCTGAAGACCACAAAGTCTTTGGTGGAATCACTGTCGTCATGATGATAGCGAACAACTCCAGTCTGAAGGTCAGCCACAGTGAAGAGAAATCCTTTCCCCCCTGATGGAGAGAGCAGAGATGGGGCTGACTGAATGAGGGATGCAGAGGGAGCAGCTGCAGCGAAAGCAGCAGTAGAGGGAAGGGCGTGAAGGAAAGTGGGCCAGTCGATACCTGCCTCACCTAGACAAACAATCTTGTTTAGTGGGCTCCGGGCCTCCACAGATCTGGTATTGAATACTGGCTGTAACACTTACTGGCTGTGTGGACTTGGGCAAGGTAAGTAATTCATCTGAGACTCATCTATAAAACAGGGATAATAATACCTACCTCATATTCCCTAGGAAGAATGAGAGAACTTACAGGAAGAGTAAGCCTATAAAAAGTGTTCATTATCCTTCAACACGGCAGCATTTCCCTGAGGAGCAGTCTTGAAACAGGAGCGTCAGTGCCACTTAGGAAGTCATTGGAAATGTAAGTTCTCTGGCCCTCCTCCAGGCTTACTGAGTCGAAAGTCCTGGAGGCGAGACCCCAACTAAGTGACAAAACTTGTTTTCATCGTCCCTTCTCTTTCTTTCTTACCGGAATGCAGACCCGAAGTCTGAAGATGTGGGTGCTATCTTGTGACCACTGTCAGAGCAGAAAGAGCTGTCGGCATCATGGATCTGGAGTGCCTACCTCTGGGCAACTTGTCACATGAGGAAAATTACTCTTGACTTTTTAAGTCACTGTAGTTGGGTTTCCCTTACACGCAGCTGAACATCCCCTTAAGCTGATCTACTCTCCTAAGGTGATTTCATTTTTTATTTCAGAATTCCTAATCACAAATGATAATAAAAAAGAGCTCTCTTTCTGCTTTATAGTTAGTTAGGAATACCAAGAGGATAATTGAATTAAATCCTCTGAGCTCATTATACGGAATGGACTATATTATGTGATATGAATATTATTTTTATTAGGGCTATTATCTTGTTAACTACTACCCTTATAATTATAATATGATTAACAAAATAACATAATTATACTAATAACATAATAACATAATGATTACCAAGTATTTAAAAAACTACATTTTTCTGTTTTTTAATACATTCCCCTAAATCAGAGAAATGAGAGTGACATATTTTGTCTTCCAACTGGGATAAGATCATCAGTTAAAGAGTGTATTTAGAAGGAGTCCTACACTGCATCTGAGATTTAAATAATGAGCCAACCACAAGATGCTGCTTGTAAATGGTCATCCATGGATGGGAGCACGCTAACATAGTAGCACATGGTTTCAAGATCTCCACACTTTCTAGATATGACAATACAGATGAGGCCCAAGAGAGGCTCAGTCGGTTAAGTGTCCGACCCCATCTCAATTCATGATCTCACAGTCCATGGGTTCACCCCACCACATCAAGCTCTATGCTGAAAGCTCAGAGCCTAGAGCCTGCTTGAGATTCTGTGTCTCCCTGTCTCTCTGCCCCTCCCTCCCTCATGCCCTATCTCTCTCTCTGTCTCAAAAATAAATAAATATTTTAAAAATTAAAATAAAAAAAAGAAATGAGGCCCAAGAGATGCTATGTATATATTGTTAAATATGGTCTGTCTGCTTTCAGAGAAAAGACTTTTGGGTTCTTTTCTAGGTCAAATGCTGATCTTTCACCTTTTACTGTAAGGCGTCCGTGCTGCAGGCCACCCACGGTGACCAGCTGGACAGCATGGAGGTCATCATTGTCGACAATCTGAAACTGTTCCCAAGTGATGGCCCGAGACTGCCCCTCCAGAAGACTCAGACCTACAAGTGAAAACAGAAAAGTGTCCTAGAAAGTTCTATGACATGCCAACATGTCTACTTGAAGACAAGATGAATGCATTTTCACTCACGAAACTAGTTGAAAATTGTATCTTTGAAAGTATTTTAAAAAACTGGAATTCAGGGGCGCCTTGAGTGGCTCAGTCCGTTAAGAGTCCGACTTTGGCTCAGGTCACGATCTCTCAGTCTGTGAGTTTGAGCCCCATGTCGAGCTCTGTGCCGACAGCTCGGAGCTGGAGCCTACTTATGATTCTGTGTCTCCCTCCCTCTCTGCTCCTCCCCTGTTTGTGCTCTGTCTCTCTCTCTCTCTTTATCAAAAATAAACATTAAAAATTTTTTTTTAAAGAAACTGGAATTTAGCTTTTGTTTTTAGTAATATTTCTGCATCTAATACTATTAACGCCAGTCTGATAACTGGTTCCTTCTGGCATAGCCATTGGAGGCATTGTGGTGTCAGAAAGGAAATACTGAGGGAAAGAATAGATATTCTTTCACAGGGGTCTCTCGTTCAAAAATGTCCACAAGGCAGCTTTCAAAGGTGACATCCAGATATTTTAAACGGACAAGAAAATCAGAACAGCTTTTATATATAAGTTATGAGTGCAACAGTAGCTCACAGGACAGAGAATATAAAGTGGTTACTTGTGCAAATACAGAGCTACCATGTTAGGGGAGTGTTTGATGGTATTAGACAAGAAGTGTCTGCCACTTTGAAATGAGGGCTGAATTTTATTCCAGGCTCTCATAAAGAAGGAACTTTAATAACTAAAGGAATTGAAATAAAACCTTCTCCTTGGAGCCAGTGTGCTGGAGGAAATCTGGGGAGAGAGGGTTAAGTGCTGCCCCAAGCAGCAAGATACAGATTCGGGATGGAACACTCCAGAAACAGGGAGCTGAGCAACATCAACCATTCCCATTATTCAGTGGGTCTAGGAGCTGACAGATTGCAAAGAATCTTGAAAGGGAACAAAGCTTTTTCAGTTTTTAAGTTGCTAAAACTGAAAGGCAGTGTACCGGCGGACCCACTCACATTTCCCCTCAAACCTGCCCAGCTTCCCCTGCCTCCCTGGCTGTGACTGTGTGCTTGCTTTCTGGCTGCTGCGGCCCCGTGAGGGTCCCCGCAGTCCCCACGATTGTAAACTGTGGCTGGCTGCCACCACTGCCTCATCTTCTGCTAAGGCTGGTTTACATGAATCATCCTCTCAGCCAAGGGCCAGGTTTTGGCATGACGTCCCTTGTGACCATGGCCATAGCAGCCACAAAGAAGGACCAGGTGGCACATCATGGGCATGTGGGGAGTTGACAGCCAGTGAAGCAAACTGACCACAGCGAGACGGGAGATGGGAAGCAGCTGAGAGAGAGACCACTCACCCTTTCCTGAGACCACGTCTGACTCTTCCCATGCATAGTGGTTCTGTTTCCTCCTGGAAACACCAGCATGACCGGGCAGTCAACTTCACTTTCTCATAAACTCAGTCACCCTACCTTACCTTTTTATTTGTTCCCCCCCAACTTCCTTTCCCTCTTATTCTTGTTTTCAGTATAGGGTTAGTACATATGACCCACATCAGGGCCTGTTTGCTAGGGAACATGGAATACAACATACACTAGGAAGGAAGGAAGGAAGGAAGGAAGGAAGGAGGGAGGAAGGAGGGAGGAAGGAGGGAGGAAGGAAGGGAGGGAGGAAGGAAGGAGGGAGGAAGGGAGGGAGGAAGATGAAAGAAAAAACAAAACAATGAATGAAAGAATGAAAGAACAAAAGAAAAAAGAACGAAAGAAAGAACGAAAGAAAGAACGAAAGAAAGAAAGAAAGAAAGAAAGAAAAAGAAAGAAAGAAAGAAAGAAAGAAAGAAAGAAAGAAAGAAAGAAAAAGAAAGAAAGAAAGAAAGAAAGAAAGAAGAGAGGGGCAGAGAAAGGAAGGAACGGGGGGAGGAGTGAGAGAGGGAAGAAAGAAGGGAGGGAAGGAGAGAGGGTGGGCAGGCACATATAAAGAATCTCTGTGACTCATAATATGGGTTTTGAAGACAAGAGTGTGCTACACATACGATGAGGCATCATGAGACACAGCACAAGAGGAAGCCAGAAGGGTAGAAGTATATTATAGCAAGACATTAACAGTGGTTCTGTCTTCATAATCATTCATTACTATTTCATTCATTCATCCATTACTATTTCATTCATTTCTACCCATGCACTGTTATTATTATCATTATCCATTCATTCCATTTATTCTGTTTAATGTACCTTCCAAGTTTTCAATGATGAACATGATTAAGTTCCTAATAAGTAAAAATTCATTTTAAAAAGGTTCTGATGTCCAAAGTAGCCGAAACCAGATTTGGAACTCTCTTAACAAGCTTGGATTTCACAGATCCTGCAGACTATGAAATCTCTGTGCTCAAGCAATAATCCACTTAATATATGATTATTACTAGAGTTCAGGTTGCTAAACCCTTCTTTCCTTTTATTATCCCTCTAGCAGAGGTAAGGTGAGCCATTCACCAATATAAGACTGCTCAACCAATGTTCTCCATCTTGACCAAAACTCATACACATACAAACACGTGTGTGTGTGTGTGTGTATGTACCCGCATGTAAGGGCACACACACACACACACACACATCCACAGAGCCAAGTTTAAGCCACCACCTAAGGATTTAAATGAGACAAATATTTTTCCCTTCACAGAGCCTGCCATCACTATTTATAAGTAGGTCTTTTTTTTTAAATTTTTTAATGTTTATTTATTTTTGAGAGAGAGAGAGCATGAGTGGGGGAAGGGCAGAAAGAGAAGGAGACACAGAATCTGAAGCAGGCTCCAGGCCCTGAGCTGTCAACACAGAGCCTGACACGGGTCTCAAACTCATGAAAGATCATGACCTGAGCTGAAGTCGGAGGCTTACCCACCTAAGCCACCCAGTTGTCCCCTAAGTAGGTCTTGATTGCTATCAATGGGATCAATGGGAAAGGGAAAAAATCTTCATTTACATTCCACATTTACATCTGATCTAAATATACACACTGCATCATAAGACTACACAGAAGTGACCTTCTTTTAAAACAAATGAAGTGGTTTAAGCTCTTATTCACGTATTATGGCTTCCCGGCATGTCTCCCAAACAGGACAATGAATTGGTCTCCATCTTCCTTCCCTTTCTCTGAACAGTTTGAACTAGAGACATTTTCCCCCCTCAGTCCAACTGTAGCTGAATACCACAAATCGTCACTTTTTTTGCCTCATTCAGTTGAAAGGTGTCCTTTGGGCTTATTTCCTACAGAGGAAAACGTGTTGCTTCACAACACAGGAATCCTTGTTTTAAATTTCTCACCCTGCCGGCAGGAAAAACAAAACAAAACAAAACAAAACAACTATCTGATACCATTAACTTATCTGAGTTTCAGTTGCCTGGTGTGTGAAATGGGAAGAAAACGACCTTTCCTTCCCGACCCATGTACTTTCCTGTCTTCCCTCCAGGGCTATGTTTCTTGACGCCCGACACCAAGCTTCACCTGTGTTCCAGGACACTCGCGGGGCATTCGTATCTGCCGTTCTGATGGAGATGTGGACTGTAATAGGTGCACTCCTTCCAAAGAAGAAGTCATAAGCCTCCACCTCCACCTGTGAACAAACAGTTACCTATGAATCACATGCTGACAATTTATAGTTATAAAAATACCATTATTCCTGGGGTGCACACCACACTTGGAGGCAAAACAGATATAGGTTCCTGCTGTTGTCTGATCTCATTTTTGACAACCTGATCTCACTTTTTCAGGCTCTAGACCTTGTTCCTTAGTTAACAGTATTTAAAAAATTTCCTCTCCAGGGGCGCCTGGGTGGCTCAGTCGGTTACGCATCGACTTTGGCTCAGGTCATGATCTCACAGTTTGTGGGTTCAAGCCCCGCATCGGGCTCTGTGCTGACAGCTAGCTCAGAGCCTAGAGCCTGTTACAGATTCTGTGTCTCCCTCTCTCTCTCTCTGAACCTCCCCTGCTCATGCTCTCTCTCTCTCAGAAATAAATAAAAAACATTAAAAAAATAAATAAAATAAATCCGGAGGCAGACTCAGATATCTAGAGGAGCCCGGCAGGTGATCCAAAGATAGAAAGAAACCTGCTTGAGGGGTACACTGTGGGAACTAAAGAGAGCTGGCAATTTAGGAGGCATAGGTGCACCTGGGCTCCAGCTATTGCTGCCTGGTGAGAATACAGACAAACAGACACAAACAGACACACCATGTAACTATAGCTCTTATTCCCGCAGAGTCCTTGGAAATCTGTAATATCTTTGTAAAAATGTTTCAATTTTTAAAGTTTATTTATTTTGAGAGAGAGTGAGCTGGGAAGGGGCAGAGAGAGAGGGAGAGAGAGAAACCCAAGCAGTTCTCTGCACCACCAGCATAGAGCCGGACGACGGGGCTCCAACTCACAAACCGTGAGATCATGACCCGAGCTGAAACCACGAGACGCCCAACCTGGTGCCCCTAAAATGTTTCAATTTTTAAATATAGAATTCATATTAAAAGTTCTAAAACATTGATTGTGCCAGAAACAAAATATTTCCAAGAACCACGTTTGATCCAGAACTCACCAGATTGAGAATGCTGGCATCCTTGACAGCCTTCCGGCATTACACAGACCACTGGAGTTAGAGACGACTTTGTCTACAATCCTTTCATTGACAAATTCTGTTACTCCTTCTTGTTTGGGGGGAGCGTTTTACCGGGATCCTTAATTTTAATGAATAGCACTGACTCACGAAAGACAAGTTTATAATCTCACTGGATGACTAATTCCCCTCTCAAACGCTTTCTGTTAGGAAAGTCCTCTGTCTAAGTACCTACTGCTGCTATTCCAGCCTCTTTCCTCCTGTTTTGTTTTGGAGCAGCTGGTTACAATCCTGCACATAATAACCCTTCATGAACCTATAGACCTACCAGCGAGTTGATTCAAACAGGATGGTATGTTTAAATAAGCAGGTTAATACAGACTTGACTTGAGGCTTATTAAGGAAAATGAGTGGCCCTGGGGTTCCAAATTGTCTTCCATGTAATTTAGGCATTTTCTGCATTTAGCCTCTAGGGCAGGCAAAAGACTTGAGACTATAGATGCCATCCTTTTCTTTTCTTCATTTCATAATAGTGTGTGGCGGCTGTTGCTTTCACTCCTGCCCTCACCTCTCATTCCTTCCATATGACTAAGTCATTTCTCTCATCTGAGGTCCACTTGTACCTTGAGCTCATAAATAAAGCACAGCTACTCTGGTCACTTCATGTATGTATTTTCTGGCATCATACGATGTAATCTTATAGCGGAACCAGTCCAAATGTGTGTTTTTGAAGTTGTTGTTAGAAGGTGACTCTCAGTTTTCTCAGTGGAGATGAGGCACTTTATAGATCCGGTGGGCCAGAAGCCCTGGGCTTATTCAGCCACCTGGGATAGGGGCCCCCAGAACACAGCCATGGCCAGTGCTCCTGAAGCTAACCGCCCCTTCCCTGGACTGTAATGCCAAGGCGGTCCATTCTTTCAGCCGTGAAAATTCAAGCTCATTTCATTAGGTTTCCGTTGGTTTGAAAAGAGTGTTTTTTAGTGAGCACATAACATACAGTTTCATATGGCCCAACCCAATAGTTTCATTTTTATTCTGTTACTTTGGCAGCCTTGAATCTGTTTCTTTTGTTACTGTGCTATTTGCTGATATGTTGCTGATTGATCATTTATCCTCTCAAATGGACCTAATGGACCTGCTTGGGAGGGAGGGACACTGTGGTCAAATGGGCTTTCTTCAAAAACAGGCGTATGCCTTCTATTTCTGTATTATACCTCATCCTTTTCTGTCAAGACCTGGTCCAATACATGCACAACACGTAATAAGGCTCAACACATATTATATGGCTCCAGTTATTAGCTATGGATTTCATGGAAGCAAATAAAATCTGGATATTTAACAATATGTCTGGAGAGATAGATGCCTGTAGACCAGGGTCTTTTAAAAGCAGCATCACTGACATTTTGCACTGGATAATTCTTTGTCGTGGGGGCTGTCCTGTGCCTTGTAGGACATGGTAGCACTCCTGGCTTCTGTCCACCAAATGCCAGTAGGCACCCCTACTCATCATGCATACCCATTTGTGAGACCAAAAATGTCTCCAGACATTCCCAAATGTCCCCTGGGGGAGCAAAGTCTCCCTCAATTAAGATCTACAACTCTCGACCCTGTGCCTTTGAGAGAGGCTCTCATGCTCTCATGCTGGTCTGCAATCGTCCCCTGAGCAAATGCAGGGATGCTTCTCCAGTGTGTTTGCTTATTTCCAGTTACAAACTTCTTTTATGGAAAGGAAAAAGAATTTTTTTTAATTTTTATATAGTTTATTTATTTTCGAGACAGAGGGAGACAGAGCATGAGTGGGGGAGGGGCAGAGAGAGAGGGAGACACAGAATCTGAAACAGGCTCCAGGCTCTGAGCTGTCAGCACAGAGCCCAATGCGGGGCTCGAACCCATGAACCGTGAGATCTGAGCCAAAGTCGGACGCTTAACCGACTAAGCCACCCAGGTGCCCCTGCCTCTGGATTTACAGTGATGGATTCTCCTCTGAGGCAATAACTGTACAAACTCACCTGAAGGTTAAGGGAAGTGGCCTCTTCAAGAACTCTGCAAATACCAAACAGGCTAGAAGCTTTGTCTCCCTTTCTTCTTACCTCATAATGTCTCCTCACAGAATGGCTGCTGTTTGGTGGCTGATAGGCTATCTGCATGTCACTTAGATCTTTCCAGGTGAATGAGGAGACCGGTCTAGTGTGATCCCACAGGTGAGTCATGTAGCCCTGGGGCGGGGCCTTCGTAATGTTGAACACCAGCAAGGGCTTTGGCGTCTCATCCTCTTCACAGTCCAGAACGGATGTGGTCAATGAGGTCAGGATGAACTGATCCACTTCCAGAATAAACATGGCCATGAATGCAGCCCTTGGAATCTGATTAGGAATGCCAGCTCTGATATAGACGGGCAACCACGCACTCTCTGACTTTTGAAGGGGAAAGAAAATACAGAGAGGGAAACAATATGAGTGAAGATATCACATACACGGTTAATAGGATGATCGATGGTGCGTCCTGCAGTGACCTGAAACCTGGTTGCACATTAGAATCCTTAGAGAGTTTTAAACATATACTGATGCCCAAGGTCCATCTCTACAGGTTCTAATTTAATTATTCCAAAAAAGGGACAAGAAAACTGGTATTTAAAAAAACATTTTTTAAACGTTTATTTATTTTTGAGAGAGAGAGAGAAACAGCACAAGTGGGGTAGGGACAGAGAGAGAGGGAGACACAGGATCTGAAACAGGCTCCAGGCTCTGAGTTGTCAGCACAAAGCCCGATGCAGGGCTTGAACCCATAAACTACGAGATCATGACCTGAGCCAAAGTCAGAAGCTCAACTGACTGAACCACCTAGACACCCCAGAAAACTGGTATTTTTAAAGCTCTCTGGTGACTCTAACATGTAGCCAGTGTTGACAAGGGACAATGGTTTTGGCATCAGAAGGAAATGTCCTTTTGATTCTATGTCCAGCACTTATGATTTTAAACAAGCTATTTAATTCCTAAATCTTCCCCCCTCCATTTGTGAAACGGAAATACTGGACCCCCAAATAAGTCACATTCGGTATGCTGAGCACTGGATATTGGACTAGAAGTTGTAATCTATATGTAACAAAATATTAAAAATGGAATTATTTTTGGCTCAGTCTCAACTGAAGTAAAATGAAAGCAACAACATATTTCAAAGCGAATGCGACACCTATGGGCAGAATTTACAAAGCCCATAGTAACTGGAACTAGCACCAGTTCCAGACTCTAGAACTCTCTCACCAACTACGAGAATAGAGAAGGGTTGAGAGGGATAAGAGCAAGTTTTCTTTGTGGAGAAGAGTGTGTTGCTGTGCCAAGTCACTCCCTTTGTCCCCAACCCCACATACCTCCAGGAAGAGGAAAGGTGGGCAATGCTACATTTGTCTCCGGTGTCTCTGTCTGGAGAGTAGTTTCCACAAGACCAGCCTTAAAATGTATCTTGTACAAAGGACTGATGCTCATACAGGAGGAAACTAAGTGGTCAAACGCAGAAGAATAATGGTGTCTGTTCTGGGATCTGTCTGTAGTGTTTGTTGGTGGCAGAGAAAAATATCTGAGTGCTCCAGAAATGGGGCCAAGCAGGACAGAGGATTGGTCTGGGGTCATCCTGGACCCTGACCTTTTGGGTGCTTCTGTGAGACGGCAAAGAATCCCTCCCACGGGCAGCTGGATGTGGAAATCCTCCTAGGAGCTATGGGAGGAATTGCAAGTGAATACACAGGTCAAAATGCCCCCGCTGCAGACCTCCAGGAAGGGGGATCCCCAGGGAAAGGAGGAAATTGCCCTGGAGACAAAGAAGCAACTTGAAACATTTGCAGACTTAGGGAGCACGAAGTCATATTCTATCAGTGTCTGATCCGACGCTTTTCCCAACGTTGCCACAAACCAGCCCCCCCAAGACCAGAAGTTCTGAAGCTAGCCAGTAAAGCTCAGAAAAGTACAACAGAGAAACAGAAGATAACCAGCCCATCTCCCCTCCTACTGCATGCTTTATGAAGACAAATTAATGATATGCTGAGACATCTCCAGGGTTAGAGTATCTATTTTTCACATGGCATTGACAAAATTATTTTAAGAGTCATCATTTGAAAATTCAAGAATGGAAAAATCACACTATAAAAGGACTGGTGCTGAACAATAAGACCATTTAAGCCTGGGGTTAAGCCTAAATAAATATGCTATTTTATGTTAGTTTTTAAAATTTTTTAAATGTTTTATTTATTTCTGAGAGAGAGAGAGACACACACAGCATGAGCAGGAGGGTCAGAGAGCGAGGGAGACACAGAATCTGAAGCAGGCTCCAGTCTCTGAACTAGCTGTCAGCACAGAGCCCGACAAGGGGCTGGAACCTACGAACCATGAGATCGTGAGCTGAGCTGAAGTCAGACGTTTAACTGACTGAGCCACCCAGGCACCCCACTTTTCATAAATATGCTATTTTATTTTTTAAAAATGTTTCATTTATTTCTGAGAGAGAGAGAGAGAGATAGTGTGAGCAGGGGAGGGTCAGAGAGAGAGGGAGACACAGAATCCGAAACAGGCTCCAGGCTCTGAGCTGGCTATCGCACAGAGCCCGACGCGGAGCTTGAACTCACAAACCATGAGATCACGACCTGAGCCGAAGTCAGACGGTTAACTGACTGAGCAACACAGGGGCCCCATAAATATGCTATTTTAGACATGTTAACAAAATGGATATAAACATCAAAAAAGAGCTTCCTTGCAATAAAAAATAGATGATATAAGAAATAACAAATATAATAACAATGCTAGAACTAAAGTTTTATTTTTTTTAATGCTTATTTTTCAAGAGAAAGAGTGAGTACAAAGGAGTGTATGAGAGCAGGGGAGGGGCAGAGGGAGAGGAGAGAAAATCCCAAGAAGGCTCTGTGCTGTGATTGCTGTGCCCCACGCAGGGCTTGAACCCATGAACATGAGATCATGACCTGAGCTGAAACCAAGAGTGGGAGGCTCAACTGACTGAGCCACCGAGGAGTCCCTAGAACTAAAATTTCAGATCGTATAAACAAAGGCTAGGAGGTGGGCAATCACCATGAGAAAGGATAGATAGGATCGATCCTCATCATATATAGGAAGGAGCCAAGGGATTCATTTCCGTTTTTGTCTTAAATATTAAAAATTTAAGATAAACAACATTTTCCATTTTAGAATGAAATCCCAGTAAAATATAAGGTCAGATAAACGACTTTCAAATAAGTGAAGAAAAAGGCATAGGAAATATAATCTATAATACAAGACAAAAAAATTTTTTTTTAGCTAGCAAGAGAACATAAAACAAGATGGTAGAAAAAATATATACCCATTATTATAAAACTACCACTCATAGTCCCATGTTCAAGACAAATATTCTGACATTAAATAGCTAATTACTTATGCCTTACAGCAGAGGCATTTACAATAAAATTACATGCAAAGATTAAAAGTCAAAGGATGATCCAAAGTTACCATGTAAAGAAAAAGGCAGAAGTGATCATCTTACTTTCAAAGAAAGATGAATCAAGGCAAAAGGCATTTAAAAATGACAGTGTGCGGGTGCCTGGGTGGCTCAGTTGGTTAAGCGTCCAACTTCAGCTCAGGTCATGATCTCACGATTCGTGGGTTCGAGCCCCACATCGGGCTCTATGCTGACGGCTTAGAGCCTGGAGCCTGCCTCAGATTCTGTGTCTCCCTCTCTCTGCTCCTCCCCTGCTCATGCTCTGTTTCTCTGTCTCTCAAAAATAAATAAAAAATTTAAAAAAAAACAGTGTGGGCAGTTGATATTGATAAAATAAATATATGAGACAAGGATTCTTATAGGAATCATTATGTTTAATATTATTCTGACCAAACCAGTGGGGAACAGAGCAAAAATAAGAGGAATAATTACTGAAGAAGAAAGGACAAAATTATCATCATTAGTGAAAGGTATAATTATGGTCTTCAAACGCCCAAAGAATTGAAAAATTCTTGGAATAATTGAATTCAAGAAAGAAGCCAGATAAAAGAAAATTATACCAAAAAATAGCTTTCCTATTTACTGTCAGTAACCAATGAGAAGATATAATGGAGGGGAAAGTGTCTATTCATAGTAATTTCCCAAAAGCAAACTGCCTAGGACTGGCCTTAATAAGTATGCTCGATTTACATGAAGAAAACTGCAAATTTTATAGAAACACATCAAAAAGCATTCGCTTCGATGAAGTGAAATCCCTCATTTCTGGATAAGAAGGCTGACTATAGCAAATGTTCTCATATTCCAATTACTTCCAAAATATTGTACAGTTTTAATCCAATCCTGATAAAATACTTAAGGGCTCGAGAATTAAGAACAGGTAGAATGGACTAGAAAACTCTGGAGACAGGTGATAAGGAAGAACTTGCCTGTAAAATATTAAAGTGTATTATTGACCTATTGTATTTAGAATGAATGATACCGGTACAGGGATAAGTACGCAAATCTAAGGAACAAAAGAGTTAGCCTTGAAGTCATATATGTATAATATCTTTCTATGCGATAGAAGCAACATCAAAAATCAATGAGAAACCGGTTCATTATTCAACATATAGTGCTGAAAATTTGGCTACTTGGGAAAAAACTGCTCCTGTGTTTCACAATATTATAGAATTCGCTTTGGGTAGATTATAAAAGCAAATGTAAACAAGAAATCCTTAAAAATCTAGAAGAAATTATGGGTAAATGGTCATTTAGTTGCTTGATGAAGATGGACTGTCCAAGCATAAAAATGATAAAATAACAAGATTTTGAAACTTCAAATATAGTATAAATTCGGTTGCATAAAACAAAATCAACACTGTTGTACATGACTCCTTACCACGAGTGTGTGTGTGAAATGGTAGAAACATAACTCGTTTGTTCTCTTTTTGTGCTTTCTGTGTGTTTTTTTAAAAAATAGTCTCTGCAATGGGCATATTACTTGGATATTCATAAAAGAATATGTGTTATGACATGCCAAATTGCCTATGGAGTAAGTTAATAAAACAAGGTCATTTAAAGGGGGTAAAATCCCAATCAAACTGACTTAAAAATATAAACAAATAGAGTCCTAATTCAATACAGAGAGGTAAAAAAAATAAAAATCAGTCAGGGGGCACCTAGGTAGTTCAATCGGTTAAGTGTCCAACTTCAGTTCAGGTCATGATTTCACGGTCCATGAGTTCAAGCCCTGCATCAGGCTCTGCGCTCACAACTCGGAGTCTGAGGCCTACTTTGGATTCTGTGTCTCCCTCTCTCTCTGCCCCTCCACTGCTGTTTCTCTGTCTTTCTGTCTCTCTGTTTCTCTCTCTCTCAAAAATAAATAAACATTAAAAAAAATTTTTTTAAAGAAAGTAAATTCATGGGGAAGCTGGGTGGCTCAGTCAGTTAGGTGTCCAACTTTAGCTCAGGTCATGATCTCACAGTTTGTGGGTTCAAGCCCCACGTCGGGCTCTGTGCTGACAGCTCAGAGCCTGGAGCCTGCTTTGGATTCTGTGTTGCCTTCTCCCTCTGCCCTCCCATGCTCACATTCTGTCTCTATCTCAAAAATACATAAACATAAAGAAAAAAAAGAAAAGAAAAGAAAAAAGAAAATTCAGTCAGAAACAAAAATTGGTCTAATTGTTTAATGGCGATAAGAAATCAATAAAAGTGAAAGTTTTGTGTCAAAAAGACAAGAAGACATCTACTAATAGGAGGCTCAGTCTTGGCTCAGTCATACAGCACATGTGTATGGACGAGGTATGCAATTCTCTGGCCACCACCACACAACAAGGGGTTTGGGCTCTACCAGTGGTTTCCAAACCTAGCTGATGATCCATTTTTTTCCCAGGTAGCTTTTCTAATTGGCAAAATATGCACGGTGCTTACTATGTGCCAGGTGCTTTAGAAGTATTATCTTATTTATTTCTCTCAATCATAGAAGGTTCTATTATCCCCATTTTAAGGTTTTAAACAATGAGGCATAAAATCCAAAGTCAGAGAGCTAGTTACATAGACACTGGAACCCAGGCAAACTGGGCCCAGTGTTCATGCTCTTAGCTACTAATGTTAGGATCAGAAATCTATCCTTTAAGATCCTCCAAGTAATTTGTCTAATCAATTTGACCAGACCATCGATCTCAATTAGAAAATTCTATGGTCTAGTTTTATTATTTTCTTATCATTTCTTGTCTTATCAATTTCTTGGGGGGGGGTGATAATGTTCAATACCTGAGTTTCTTAGGTGAAATCCTAATAAGTCAAATTTTGAAAGACGGAGGTCTTTCATGAATGCACCCTTGAATCATCTTACGTCGGCATGAAATCTGAGCTGTGTTAACTGGTACACAGTTGTCCAGCTACCCAAATAAACAAATTCTAGAGTATATGAATCAGTGGAGTAGCATGTTAAATATTTCCTATAAATTGATTTCATCCTCTACCTTCATTTCAGTGTGAGATCAATAGAAGGAAAGGGCAGGAGGAGTTAAAAGATGAAAGATGGAGGAGGCTTTGGGGGAGAGGGTCATGTCTCTTTGATGACCTAGTCTTCCATCTCAAAGTCTGGAAGAATGAATAGGATATAATCCACTTGACTCATAAAAATGAGACTGGGTTTCCCCTTCTTCCCAGTTTCCCATGGACTTACCTAGCAGATGTGTGGACCCCCTGATTTCCTCTAACAGGGGAAAAGAGGTTCTATTAAAGTAGGGGAGAATGAAGGCTCAAAGAGAGGGTGCTACAAAAGATCAATGACAAGCTGAAGAATACTGATGGGAGAGGAGGGAGAAGGGTGGCATGTAACTGACCTCAGTCCTTCCTCCATTGCCTTAGTGGTACTAGAGATGGAAGAGAGCCAAGGAGGGGAAATTATAGACTAATATTTTGCACAAAGGCTCCGGTTTGAAGTGCTCACTGGCCAAACAAACAAGCCTGCAGTTCTAATGTGTCACTGGACAGTCCCACCCACAATGACATAGGAGCTGTCCCTGGCGTGGCAGCCAGCATGAGCAGCCCCAGGGAAGTGGCTCTTACCGCCATGAGGGACAGACACATAACCCCAAACTCTACCTTGTATACGATTTTACTCCTGCCATCGGTGAGGTCCAGCTGGATGGAGATGTAATCAATGTTGGGAGAAGGGGGATCCGTGTGTTGATATCGAAGCCCCATCAGCAGGAACTCCTCACAGCTCACATTGACACGTTCTATTTTCTTCAGGCCTAGGCTGCAGCTTCCACCTGGACACTTCAGCTCGGCTCCCAATTCTAGAATGTACAGCACAGAATTAAGACGGTCACCTGAGCATGATTATGAAACTTAAAAAACCAATCCTCCCTCTATTGGATACCTATTCCCTCTCACTGCCTTAGGAATGCCCTCATATACCCTCTAATCATTCATGGAGGGGGCTGGCATTATTCTAGAATGCTGTCATTGCTTTTACTGACCAGGTGTCTCCTGAGATCCTTGCACACCAAAAGTCACACTGAGAGAAAAAATCATAAAATGCATATTCTGCTGCTTGAATATCCTTGACAATAGACCCCTGGGTCATGACTGACCTTCCATCATCCAGCACAGGCCTTCCTTCACTGCATCCACTTCCATGGCTCCATCACACGGTCTCTCCAAGCTGTTCTACTCTGAAATTCTCTCCCTTCTGTGCCCGTCACACCCTCAAGTCCGAAGACCTTATGTTTGCTTAGTCCTTTTACTAAACCCCCCCTTTAAATTCCCTTTGACCGCCTGAACCAACCTGCTCTCTCCCACTGAAAGCCATAATCATCTCTGCCATGGTCTCTCTGTCTCTGCCCAACTTCATATTTCTCTCTCGTGGGGTAAATGATAGACATAGGCCACTTACTTTTCCAGTGGCCTTCTGTACATTCCCCTGATATACAAAATGAGTATTCTATTTTTTTACAAAATGTTTTAAGTTTATTTATTTTTGAAAGAGAGAGACAGAGTGTGAGCTGGGAGGGACAGAGAGAGAGAGGAAGACACAGAATCTGAAGCACGCTCCAGGCTCTGAACTGTCAGCACAGAGCCCAACACAGGGCTCAAACCCACAAACTGCAAGATTGTGACCTGAGCTGAAGTTGGATGCTTAACTGACTGAGTCACCCAGGTGCCCTGAATATTTTACTCCTTAACCAGATGGTTTTGAACCCTAAACAAGAGCACTTATGTGCAAGCAGGACTTTAGCTGTGAATTGTGGCCCAAAGTCAAGGTATTACTGTGATCATGATTATCCTTTCTATTTCTTGGTCTTCCCATAGCGCCTAGAACATCATTGTGCATATAGGAGGTGCCCAAAATATTCTGATTAAATGAATAACAGAAGGAACTTTATCCATCAACTCTTCCTGATTTAAACCATGGCTACTGCCCACCTACTCTACCTGAAACTTATTTATAATCAAACAGTACTTAATAAACACACTAACTACTCTCACTACCACTGCCATTGCTATCATGAATAATAACAACTGACAATTACTGAGCACTGACTTTGAGCCAGACACTGTGTGAACCACACTCTGTGCACGTGATCTCATTTACTCCATCTTTCCATCACCCTGTAGGGCAGCTACTATCCTTCCTTTTACAGAGGCTTGACTCAGTTAAGTGACTTACCTAAAATCATCCAGGAAATAAAAAGCAGAAGCAGTTTCCAAACCCAGGACTTCTTTTTTTTATTTTTTTAATGTTTATTTATTTTTGAGAGAAAGAGAGAGAGCAGGGGAGGGGCAGAGAGAGAGGGAAACACAGAATCCGAATGAATCAGGCTCCAGAATCCATGCAGTCAGCACAGAGCCTGATGCGGGGTCCATACTCACAAACCTTGAGATCATGACCTGACCCGAAGTCGGACACCTAACCAAACCACTCAGGCGCCCCTCCAAACCCAGGTCTTATGGATTCCCAAGTCCATACTCTTACCCACTAACTGGCATTTCTCAACCAGCAACAAGTTCTTATATCGGATCAAACTTTTTGTCCCAGTGGGAAATGACTATTTACAGATATGTCAGTTCTCATGACATTCAGAAAAGTATTAAAACATACATACGAGATTCAGGGAAGAAACTGTGTGGCTGATCTCCACGAGGTTTTTCTGGCCGAGGCTCCAGCAGGACCACCTGACCATGGCCTGGCAGCCGGCTTCCCACAGAATCCAGCCTGACTGTGCACTCCAGGCCGGCCGCCCCCTCGTAATCAAATCTGAGCACGTTCTTATCAATGGCTCGGGACAGGCCATAGAATTCGGACACCTCCAGTACATTGTTACTCATACGGATGATGTTACAGTCTGGTTCCAGGAGATAGACCCGCAGGATAAAGGTTTCTGTGAAGGTATCCGTCTCAGTAAATCTGTGGAGAGAACAGAGCAAAGGCAATATGTGCAGGTGCTCAGATACTTCTGGTATCTGTGTACTGACTTGTTTTGATGCTTAAAGATTGCCTTTATAAGATGTGCATGTGGGATGGAGTTTGGATTTCATTGAATTCTCTACTCCCAATCTCTGTTCTTTTTCATTCTTCTCCTTATCTGGGTGTCCACTCCCTTTCCTGCCATCTCCTTTACCATGATCTTTCTTTCAATACCTTCTCTCAAACCCGTCCTCCCTACTGATAGGTAATGACCCCTGGGAGCTCAGAGTCTCACTTCTAGCACATGAATAATTTAAGAGTATCAAGTTCATGTAATTTATGGACTGAGTTTTGATGCAGACGTGAAAGGGTGAGCAGTTTCTGAAGATCAACCCCTTTTTGCTCTTCAGAAAGCTATGAGAGGCACTGTTAGTGCCATTACAGATAAGGACACTGAGGCACAGAGGGGTCGCGTAGCTTGCCCCAGAGGCTGAAGAGGAGGTGAGGGGGGAATAAGCAGGCTCTCTGATTTTTTGTCTCCACCTTCCCTGTATATTCTATTTCGAATGTTCTCAAGACCAAGAACAGCAGCTCCTCTGACTCAGCCCTTCTTCCGCCCTGCTCCTCCTCCTCTCCACCCCTTGGAAACCCCAGGAGGGGGAGCAGCCAGAACGCATCAGCTGCTCCAGCCCTTCCAGGCAAGCTGTCCGAAGTTTTAACTCTGAAGTCTTAGAAAGATCAGACAGCCCTATATGCTGGTTACAAGGAATCCTTGGGTACCGTTTCTTTTTTTGAGCACAGCATTTTGTTCACGCTTCTCTTTCAGCACTTGCTCTGCATTGCCATTATCTACCCACATTTTGCATCAACCTCTGAGCACCAAAAGTCCATGTATCCTCATCCTTGGGTTTCCTATGCCCAGTACAGGGTCAGGAGCTATAGCGGGTGATCATAAGTGTCTACAGGATGATTCACTGCTCCAGTGTCCTCTGCAAAACTCTTTGTGTTAGTGTTGTCCCTAACAGAAATACACGCTAAGATATTTTAGCCAAATATTCATAACAGCAACAAACCCAAGTAAAAAACTATCTAAAAGCTGATTCTACCTACTGAATTGTCACCTCCATGAAGTGAGTAATACCATAACCTTGAGCCTAATTTTTAAATTAATTTTTTTATCGAGCTATAATTCATATACCATAAAACTCACCTTTTTAAGTATGCAACTCAATGGTTTTTAGTATATTCACAGGCAGGCTTGTAGTTGTTCAACCTTGACAACTACCTAATTCCAGACCATTTTTATCCGCCCAAAAATAAATTCATACCCCCCATGTACTCTTCCCCAGTCCTGGGAAACCACTAATCTTCTTTCTGTGTTCATAGATTAATGTTTTCTGGATACTGGATATAAATGAAAAGGTACATGACCTTCTGTGTCTGGCTTCTTTCACTGAGCATGATGGTTTCAAGGTCCATCCATGTGGTAGCCTACATCAGGGCTTCACTCTGTTGTATGGCTGATGAATATCCCAGTGCGTGGACACACCACATTTTGTTTATACATTCATCAGTTAGCTTGTTCCAACGGTAACACTTTTATCATCTACTATGTTTAAAACTAGAAGATACTGTACTTCTTATTAACGAAGCAGGTGATAATCGAATGAAGAATATCATTCAACTTTGGAATATATTTTCCTACTTCCCATTAGGAATTCATATTTTGTAATTTTCATTTCCTATCAGAAGTAAGAAGGTGGCTTGCCAGAGATACCTGTACAACTAAAGGGAAACCGGACAGAAATTTGTTCCATAAAAGCCCCCAGGAAAATGATACCAATAAAGGCGATTGAAAGTCAATTATAATTCTTGCCTCGTCTCCGTAGGTCCTCAATTTCTACTCATTACTTTCTTGTTTGGAATCTAATAACTGGTGTCATGATAATTAATCTGTAAAATAAAACGCTAAGAAATACACAGAACGGTTATGTGTGCTGCTTACCTGTAAAGTCTAAGCTTCACTGAGTCTTCATCAAGAATCGGGCAACCATTGTGAATATACTTTACTTCGTTAGGAAGGAAATGGCAGTCAAAGACCTAGTTCATGTGAAGAAATGGATAAATATTTGTGAAAAAAAAATTGGTACGAGATTTGATTTTTCTGGCAGGAGGATACTGCCTGGGGAAATTATGGTCTGTTAGTGGGGTATGTACATGTGTGTATGTGTGTGTGTGGGTGTGTGCATGTTGTAACCACCACCACCTCTACCTGCCCCTGTGCACACTCACCATCCTGCTTTTCTATAGATGTGTCTTATTTTGAGAATATCCAAACTATGAAAATCTAAGCACATGAAGCAGATATATTGAGTAATTATCTCTTGAAATCATTATTTTTTATGGTCTATAATACACTTAAAATATGGTTCCATTTGGGGCGCCTGGGTGGCTCAGTTGAACATCTGACTCTTGGTTTTGGCTCAGGTCATGATCTCCCTGTTCATGAGTTCTGGCCCCAAGTTGGGCTCCGTGCTAACAGTGCAGAGTCTGCTTTGGATTCTCTCTCTCTTTTCTCTTTGTCTCTCCCCTGATCATCCTCTCTCTCTCTCTCTCACAATAAAGAAATAAACTTTAACAAATTTTAAATATGGTTCTATTTATCAAAATAATATACACGCACACCATTCAGGGGTTCGTAGCAATTGAGTTAGGTCTACCTGTGTGTATGCATGAAAAGGCACGCATTACCCCTCACACAAACACACTGTCTTATTTATATTATATACTTTTTCTTTTCCTTTTATTTCTTTCTTTTCCAGAGAGCACTTTTATATTCAAAATTGGAACCACTGACTATGGACACTATTGTGGTTGATCAGGGTCAAACACAACCCACACTTGTTTCTCATATACTTGCAAAAGTCCTCTTCATTGGTTACATAAGAGCAGAAATGGTTGATGAGACAAGTAGCAAGCTAATTTCCTGTATTAAATAAAACTATAATTAACTGCATCACCTCACTCAGAACTCGGAAATTGCTCACTATTGTATTGGGGGAAACCTAATTATGTAAAGAAGAATTTTCTCTCCCAATCACACCTTGACTCTTACTCTGCCCAATCCCATTTGGAGAGTGTTAAAGAAATGCCCTTGAGGCATTCACATATACCGTCACTGTTGAGTTCATGGTGTTTAGCTTATACTTTGTCACAGGCTCAATCATTTACAGACAGTATCATTCTGCCTGAGAAGACTTTACTACTAATACAAATGATCTTCTTTTCCCACAGACATCATTGGTTCCTCCTTTTAATTGACAACAAAGAAGGAGATAAAGGAAAGACCTTCCCCATATCATTGACAAATAGTCACGGTGATAAAGAGACAATCTGCTTTGTTAAAAGAAACATCTGTTTTATGTTTCGTAATATGTTTTCCTTTTATAAAAGGCGACAACCATAATTGTCCATAAATTTACTAACTAAAACAAAGGAGAGCTAAATCCTTTTCTAATTACTGTCTAGCCTTGGTTTTTTCCACTTCAACTGCTTTTCAATTACAATTTATAATTAAATTGTCACACATTCCTAACTCATTACTCACTTTAATGACAGCAAACTGGTTCAAACTAGAGATGTTCTCTTACTGCTGTATTTCCTAGTCAAGAAAGCAAGCTCAGCTCTAAACTGAGGTGCTTTCCACCCAGGAAACGTCTTGCTTCGAAACAGGTGTGAGAAGTGCTGTGCGAGAGGGAGTCTTGTCCTAAAACATGAGGAAAACATATTGCCACCGACCTCATCTAATTGACTCTATCAAGAGGGTTATCTAAACAGAAGGTACTGGTGTGCGCCAACTGAAATCCCTTTCCAAATATCCAATAGGAAAATGAACCTGTTGGTCCTAAGACAAACTTCAGTAATGAAATGAAAACACTAATTGAACAGATGTTAAACAAAACATTTTCTCTGCAAATCAAATAAAACCGTTCATTACACAGCGGGGTATTGTTAATACAGTCATCTTGCTAGAAATGGGTTCACATAAGCCTTGCATTCAACTTACTGGTAAGTGCTATTAAAGAATAATGTTTAGGCTTTGTGTGTGAGCACATGCATTTGGCTATCCTTAATTTCAAAACCGCTGTAAGAAATAAATCCCTGGGGAGGGCCACATGGAAAATAAGCACATATTCAAAAAAAAAAACAAAACAAAACAGACTTTTCTTAGGAATCTTGTTTCTGTTGAAAGTATCATAATTAACTAGGAAGAGCACCTGGCAGTTTGAGAAACAAAGTTTTCTGGATATAGAGGTTTCCTTATGGTACAAAATTCTAATATTTGGCAGAAAGACAATAAAACTCCACAGTTCAACAGCCTCCTTTTCCACACAATAAATTTTAGGAGCTAGAAGTCACACAGTTACTGTAGACCATTTAAATCCATTTGAAACACCAGATTTACTTCCGGAAATGCACTCACGGAAGCACACTAAGCCACAGCCCTCAAGGGCATGACCTGGGACTTTCTGGAGCCCCATCCCTGGCCTACCCATCCAGACTTCCCTAAACCGGGCAGGCAGGTTGTTTCTGCTCCAGATTCTTCCTAGTAACTGGATTTTTTACTTAAAAAACTTAAAAACATATATATATATACTTAAAACTATATATATGTTTATAAGTCAGAGGCTATTTGGGATGGGGAGAAGATACTCCTCAGAGGCTGGCTTAAGTCACAGTATATTCTCCCCAAATTGCATCCTAGGAAGGGAGAATCTGGTGAATAATAGGGTTTCTGTTTGGCATGCTTGGAACTTCAGCTAAAGACAGCTGGACCATAGGTTGCCCCAGAGGGCACCAGGAAGAATTTTTTTGTCTTCTCCCACAAAATATTCAGGCTCACTTCTAAATAAGTGTTGAACAGTTTTTAAAAATACATTGATGGGAAGGGTACCAAATTATGAGTTCATCAGTCTTTATAAGGCACCCACAAATATCGGTACAGATCTAGGATTAGGGTTCTATATCCCTCTTTCAAATTTCAAGGATTTGCTTTCAACTCCGGGAATTGGGACTCCATTTTCTGCAGCTGAGCTAATTCATGTCATCCACACATTGCATTTATCGCATCTGGGTGCTAGATATGAACTGTGCCAGGTCTCTCTTCCTTCCCTGACTGGTAAGTTCCAATCAAACATGCTTTCACAGTGCAGGTCATGTTGCAATTACCAAACATTTGGGAATACAATCCCCTTGCAGTGAGGGCCATTATTATATACTGACAGGTTTAAGGTGCCCACTGGATGCTCCGACTTGCAAAAGAAAATCTCATGGGAAATTGGAGAGAGATATTTGGTTGCTATCACATCAGGAAAACTCCCTAAGTGAGAGCTCTCCATAGAATTCTGGTATGTTTCTGAACCAGACTGTACTCTGAGTGGAGTAAATGGGACGTCTTGAGATGTCCATTTGAGTTAGCATCTATCTAAGTCTCGTTAGTCCATCTCTACAACATCTAGTACCACTGTTGAGTAACTTCCTGCAATACGATTCTTTAGTCAAATGGAGAAGAAAATCCATGTTCACAGTTCACAAATAATGGTGTATTTCTCCAGAAGGAGCAGCATTTGAACATTCTCAAACTTGTCTACACTGGGAGAAAGTTAAGCCACAATAGCAACAAGTAAGAAAACCAGAAGCAATTTCTTATTTTGTACAGAGATAAACTCCTACTTTAAGCAAACATAATATAACACAGACTTTTTAAAATCTAATGAATTAGAAGGTAACTCTTCATACTACAAAAGGACTACGCATAGAATCCTCTTAAATGACAAGGTCTCCTTTAGTGACTAAAGGACACTATTTTTTGACAGACATTTTTGGAGAGCAATGAATATTTATTTTATTTTTTTAAATGTGTCTTCATTTTTTGAGCAAGAGAGAGAGAGAGAGAGAGAGAGCATGAGTGAAAGAAGGGCAGAGAGAAGGAGACACAGAATCCAAAGCAGGCCCCAGAAACTGAGCTTCCAGCACAGAGCCCGATGCAGGACTCGAACCCAGGAATTGCGAGATCATGACCTGAGCTTAAGTCGGAAGCTTAACCAACTGAGCCACCCAGGTGCTCTGAAGAACAATGAATATTTAGAGTGAAGTATTTTCACTTCTTTTTTCCATGTCTTTCCTCCTACTCAAGGGAACGTTCAAGTGATAGGAAGAGATGAAAATGTCTTCACATTTTACTTTTGCTGTTCTGCAGTCACAAGATGGCCTAAGGCACATCTTGAAATCCTGATGTCTTATCCAAAGTCACCCTACCTAGCAATGGATGAGGCAGAAATAATCCCCTAAAGACTGACCATAACACACTACACAGGAGACTGCCCACTCTCGCCCTTGGAAGGCTGTCACTGTTTCATTTTCTCTGTCTCTGTCTCAGTCTTCTGTCTGTCTGTCTGTCTGTCTGTCTGTCTGTCTGTCTGTCTCTCTCAAAAACACACACACTCAACAGAAAATCTCAGGTACCACCTACCTGTGGAGTGAGTTTCCCAACCCTCTGGGTCATTGGCTCGTTCATCACAACTTCTACTTTGCAAGCGTCTTTCTCTTTGGGGATGGCAAACTTCAGGTCATCCCCCAGCAGGAAGGCAGAGCGGCCCTTCATCACCCTGACCCCGCGGTTGACACTGATGAAGGTGGGGGCGACCCAGCCTGGCAACAGCAACAGCAACAGCAGCGGCGGTGGCGGCAGCGGCAGGGCACGGGGCCCTCCCCAACTCGGAGAGCTCATGCCGTCAGGGGCCAGCTCGATTTGTCCACCGGCGAAATCCCTTCAACAAAGGAGGGCTTCTGTGTTTCCTCTCGGGATGTTAGCTCATAGTCCAAGGGGCAGGGCAAGAGGTCCCCACAATGTGCCCCAAGATCTTAACATGCCCCTTTCATTTCAAACTCAGACAAGGAGGCTTTTCAGGCAGTTCCAGGGCTTTTAATAAAACTCGCTGATCACTCCTGACAACGCCGGCAAGATGAATGTGCCTCCCAAGTGCTTTTCTAATCCTGCAAACGAGAGGAGAGGTTGGAGGGAAGCGACAGAGAGACCAAAAGGTTTGTGCAGCTATTTAAAAGATCCCTGCCGGCAAAGGCATCTTTCAACCCGCCTCTAATTTCAGCTAAATTAAAAACAAATAAACGAACTTGACCTCCAGCCCATCTGAAAGGCAATGAGGCCATTTCATTACGCTGCCTGTAACTCCTGCTTCCGGGCTCAACATGCCCCAGTTGGGATGTTGCTTGTGTGGTCCAACAGGAGCCAGCCAGCCTCACTGCCCAAGGGCAGCGTTTGGTCACTGCGTTCAGAGGGAGCTGAACTCTTCTCTGTTTCCTCATCGGTTAAATGAGGACTACAGCCTAATTTGTACAAGGGAGCTGTCGATTATTTGCACACGGTTTTAAAAGCTGATTCGTTCTAAATCATTTCTACCAGATAAGAAACAAGCTTCCGAATCTGTCACCTGACACAGTTATGACTTTGCTGGGCAAGGAAGACACCTGAGAAACACTTGGGTGGAAATTGGAGAACAGATCCACTCTTCTAAGTGAACATTTGGATTTCTGTTTACACGTAAAGGAGACTCAGAATCAAATAACATAGCTTCAGTAGGCACAGCTAATGACTCAGTGTATACATGCATATTCGCATTATCTATAATGCTAATTACATTATAATGTACTGAATTTGCACAAATGGGGTCTTTCTTTCTACTTTAACCACATTAGAATTTCAAGATTATTTCTCTGTGTTTCATACAGCAGTAATGACTCTGCGAAGTAAAACGTATTGCAATACATCCTTAAGTTCAGAGAACGATCCCAATGGTGGCTTCTTATGCCCTTAGGTGGTCTTTACATTTTAATGATTTCCATCATTTCTGTACATAACCAATGGATACTGAAATAAATGTTTGGCCAAAGGGTGTACACAAAAATTCACATCCAATACATCAAGGGAAGACTCATTCCCTTGTCGTTGTTTAAAACCTTTCACTTTTGAGGTAGTATGTGACATGTGTCACCTGATATCTGAGAGAGTGTACACTTCACAGAACAGTTTTTTTTTTTTTTTATGATGTCAGACTCAAACTAAAACAGTTTCCATGTTCCCACTGACAGTGCTGGCCACATTCCTGCTGAATTCGGTGGGCTTCTTTGGGCACGAACACAAACCTGGTTGTTGAACCTTCCAAACAAAGTCAACCCTGGTTTCGATGCACTTTTGGCATCCAAGACCACACACAAAAAAGCAGCACATTCAGAGAGAAGAGGGAGGCTGAGTGCTCCCAAAGCTGAGAGCTAAGGGGAAAACCTTTTCCCTTTTAAAAGGAAACTTTTAAAAAAACTCAATCAACCTGGAAAGGCCACAAAGATGTCATGCTCTTGTACACCTCCTCTCATCTCCCTATTGCCTCCCTTTTCCTTTACTGCTTCTTCCCTTATCCCCTGACTTTTTAATGTGGAGAGCTTAGGGTCTAGGCCTTGGACTGGTTTTTTATCTACCTTCACACCCTAGTGATCTCATTCCTTGGCTTTAAATACCACTTATATGCTAATGAGTCCCAAATTTATATCTCTAACCTCCTCCCTTAATTCTGGATTCCATATGCCACCGTCTAGGCGACATCTCTCTAGGGATGCTTAATGGGTATCTCATTCTTCATGTCGCCAAATGTGTGCTCTTGGCCTTCCCTCCCTCCCTCTCCCGGATCTCAGCTAATGGCATCCAACTTTTTCAGTTGTTCTCTCCTTTGTCTCTGTGATAGGTCTACATCCAAACAATAGTAACAGAGTCCTATTTGTTCGTTGTGGTGGACACACCTTAGGGTGACCTCCAATGATCCCAGCCTCCTAGCATCCAGAAGTTCTCTCTCCTTAGGTGACAGCAGAACCTGTGAGGCTCCCAACCAACAGAATAAGGCACCGGTGATGGGATGTCATTCCCATGGTTACACTATGTAATGTAAGAATCCCAGATGACTGGTGCTAGAGGCTCTCCTGCTGAACTTGAAGAAGCCTCCAGGAGCTCCTGTGTCAGAAGGACATGAATTCTGAGAACAGCTTAATTAGCTTGGAGGAAGATTCATCCTAAATCAAGGCTCTAAATAAGACTGGTAACCAGGGGCACCTGGGTGGCTCAGTGGGTTAGGCATCTGATTCTTGATTTCAGCTCCAGCCATGTTTTTATGGTTTGTGAGACTGAGCCTCAAATGGGGCTCTGAGCTGACAGTGTGATGCCTGCTTGGGATTCTCTCTCCCTCTCTCCCCCTACCCCTCCCTCACTCATGCTCACACTGTCACTGTCTCTCTCTGTTTCTCTCTCTCTCTCAAAATAAATAAACATTAAAAATAAAACTGGTATCCAGTTGACCCCTTGAATGTAGCCTGAAGCAGGGAACCCAGGTAAGCTGTAACCAGACTCTTGACCAGTGTAAACTGTGACATAAGAAATCTGTATTGTCTTAAGCCATTATGTTTGTAGGGATTTGTTTACACAGCAATATAAATTGAATGCACTCATCTTCAAAACATATCATGGCAGCCATGGGTTCTATTAAATATTACTGGGGTCATTTCCACACCCCAAACCTCCAATGGCTTCTCATCTTCCAGTAAAAGCCATGAGGCAACAATGTATATAATCTGTTCCTCCCTTTACTCCTCTCCTCTCATCTTGTGTGTCTTCCATTGGCTTCTTCAGCTCTAGCCACGCTAGTGTCTTTGCTTTTCCTCAAACAAATTAAGATTAGCCTCCTCCTCTTGCTCCCATCCAGACCCTTCCCATTTACTGTTCCCTCTGGAACATTCTTCCCTCAGATATCCTTCTTCCCACCTCACCGCCTCCCAGATTTCCATCAAATGTCATATTGGCAGTGTACCACACCTAACCATTCCTTAGAATTATACATTCCCATCCTTAGCATCCTTTTCTGCTATGTTTTTAACCTTAGCCCTCATAATCATCTAACAATTCATTTGCTTGTTGATACTTTTTCTTCCCGTCTCCCTCACAAAGGTGAGAATGTTTATCTTTTTTTATTTATGGATATATCTTTATGATTCCCTCCATCCTCTGCCTAGATTTGAGGATGTTCCCTTGCACACAAGAGATAGGGCCACACCATAGGCTGCCAGAGCTGTGGGCTAGAAAGGGCCTGGGTCTCTGAGACATTTGCAAAGTAGAGTCACCATACCAGCCCATTCTTCCAGAATTTTACAAGGCAGAGAATGTAAACTTCTTTCTTGTTTAACCCACTGTTATTTGGGGTTTATTTTGGTACTCATGACTGAACTGTCAATCCCCTGATTCTTCAAGTGTTTCTATTAATTTAATTCAGTCACCAATCAGCTAAATTTTGTGCCTTCTTACCTAATAGCATATGGGGCAATAGCTCATTCTCTAATTATATCATAATAAGTACTTAATTAGGAGATAAGCATACAGATCAAGATCCTAATGTTTATCAACAAGGAAGAGATAAGAGAAAGGAGGAAATTTATTTCTGGGGGTCCCTGAGCCACCATGATATGGAAATAGACCTGAATTCCAAAAATACAGATTTGAATCTTAATCCTTTTATATCTTTATTACTATATTTTTTATTTTTTAGGGAAAGAGAGAGTGTGAGTGGGGGAAAGGGATAGAGAGAGAAGGAGAGAGAGAATCTTAAGCAGACTCCATGCTCAGCACGGAGCCAGATGTGAGGCTTGATCTCACAACCTTGGGATCATGACCTGAGTAGAAATCAAGAGTCAGACCCTCCACCAACTGAGACACCCAGGTTCTACCAAAGCTTGATTCTGATGAACATTAGTTTCCTCTTTTAAAAATGGAGCTATCCATCCTCTCATTTCCAGTTTCCCTGTTAGACCAACAAAATAATCCATGTGGAAATATTCTAATTATTAAGCCCCATACACATATAGCATTATTTTTACAAAATGTATCAAAAGAATAAGAGTAAAGCTTGTGTTGAGAAAAATAGAATGGCCAGACTTGGACCTTGGCGAAGGCACCAGAATCAGGTTCAGCACAAACCAGAGTACGTTCTATTCACATCCTCATTGACTCTTTCTCTTCCTCATAATCTTAAGACAGGCTCCAGTAGTAAAAAATGATTTCCAGTATTTTGGAAACAACCTGAAGCAACACAGCTTGGAGGAAATGAAGGGTGCAAGAGTAATAATTTCCAAGCTCAAAACCAAACATCCTTCAGTCAGTTGGGCCTGGATGACGTCTGCAAAATCAGGCTCAGTGAAGATCAAATAGAGTATGTTGTATTTATGTTTTCTTCACATTTGAATTTTGCTCTTGTATTTTTCTCTTCGGGTACACCAATTTTTTCTCTTTGGGGAACACCAAATATGTGGACATTCCATGGAAAATACTGTTCTGATTTTTCACTTGAAGAAGGCAGTAGGTGAGGGGAGAGAGAAGGATTCTGAGAAACAGATGGAGAAGAAAAGAGCAAACAACCAAACAAAAACCATACAACAATAGCAAAGGAAATCAGGGCTCTGAATCACACAAGGTTTCATTGATGATGATGATGATGAGTCTTTAATCTTCCCCCAAATTAACTAGTAGAATTCTCTTGTCTCTGATACAAAATTACAACATCCAGAGGTAACCAACATTTACTTGAGGAGACCCTGATATAGCCCTTCTTGAGAACTCCACTTTCTGGTCCCCACATAGGGCCAAGTCAGACACTCAGAACCCATGGTCCCGCAGCTTGTTCAGCCTGCTTGATCTGAGCACCCACAGGGCAGCAGAATCTGTCAGAACACTCAGAAGTGGAAGCAGAAAGGTGGCTAAATTCTTCCAGGGACCTTGTAAACTGCCTTTTAGCCACTTTAAATTTAATTTGACCCTGCTGCTGATGCATAGGAGCACATGTACCCCAATGTTCATAGCAGCACTCTCCACAATAGCCAAAACATGGTAAGAGCCTAAGTGTCCATCAACGGACGAATGGATCAAGAANTTAATTTGACCCTGCAATAGCAACAAATCCTGTCTCAGCTAGTTTGCTGGGTTCAACTGCTTCTCAGCATTTCAAACTCCTCATGTTGTGGCTGCAAAGCCGTTCTGTTCTTATAGGCCAACTGTGTTCTCACCATTGCCTTTTAATCCTTCCTGTGGAAATCAGGGATCTTAATAATACCTGTACAAGTCAATAAAGAAGGAGTGAAAAGAGGTCCTGAAAAGTGGTGGACCACTCTGCTTTGAATGTTTCCTTATAACAATTCAAAAATGTTTCTGGAATCAAACTTTCTTTCTTGGTAAATTTCCTGAACAGAAGAAAGTAATTTAGTATTATTTCCTGGTGGAGGGGGGTAAGGAATGTGAGCCAGTATTTACTTCATAATTACACATTTGTTTTAACCTTAGGAGCATGTATTCCTTAGGTTAATAAAAACAGGATACTCCTGTCACTTATCTAAGATATTCTGTGCACATCAAGAGAAGAATGGATCCTGCTTGTATTCCCCAGCTTTCTCTGCAATGGAAATTTTTAGTAGTCAGTGATAATGTGCTTGATAAGAATCCTACTTACCACTGCTCCTCTTTAAAAGGTTGCAATGGTAGCTACTCAAGGTAAGAGATGGACCTTCCTCCTCTTGCACAATACTCATTCATAGCTATTTGTTTGCTTTGCTGCATGTAGAGCTCCTATATGCAGCCTGATCCTCTCTCCTCAGTGATCCAGGTTAAGTGTTACCAATCAAGGGAAGATGATGGGAAGATGATGGAAACATGGAACTTTTTGTCTTCCCCATACTTGATGCTATTACCTCCTGATTCACAGCTTTAGATTTTACAAGTACCCTCAAGTCTTTAAACATGAAAATAAACCTGAAAGAACAGAACCCAATAAGCCCAAAGAAAATGAAAACACCAATTCAAAAAGATATATGCACCTCTATGATACTGCAGCATTATTTACAAGAGCCAAGATATGGAAGCACTCCGAATGTCCATTGATAGATGAATGGATAAAGATGTGATATATATATGTATTCCATTGTATGTATACACACTCACACACACACACACACACACACACACAATGGAATATTACTCAGCTATAAACAAGGAATGAAATCTTGCTATTTGCTACAACATGGATGGAACTAGAAGATATAATACTAAATGAAATAAGTAAATCAGGGAGAGACAAATACCATATGATTTCGCTAATATGTCAGATTAAAGAAACCAAACAAAAGAACAAAGAGAAAAAAAAAAAGATGAACAAAAAAACAGACCCTTAAACACAGAGAACAAACTGGTGGTTGCCAGAGGGGAAATCAGTGGGGGAATGGGTAAAACAGGTAAAGGGGATTAAGTGTATATGTATTGTGATGAGCACAGAAATACTGAATCGTTATATCATACATCTCAAACTAACATAATGCTCTATGTTAATTATACTTCAATTTAAAATTAAAGAAATAAATAACGAAACTGAGTGAAAAATAAAAATTAATAAGGTAGATTTAAGTTAAAAATAGCCAACGCAGAATCAACCCATTCCCACCCACTCAAACACAGAGAGATTTTGATATCCTTGCCTAGTCTGAGAAAGAAAGCCAAGAAGACTTTTTCTAGCTTTTCCTTCATATTAAAATCTTGAAAACACCAGTCAGAATGAACTTAGGAGCCATCGTGGAATTTCTTTGATGAGTTTTTTTTTAATCATCACTATTTTCACCCACATCAATTTCCAAAGTAACCCATATAAATCAAATGTACAAGTTTCGAGCGAAAACTTGTAGCTGGATATAATTCTCCATAGGACAACTGAATTGGATTCAACTCATATGTGACAGAAACTGATTCACTGAGGAGCAATGAACCCGGCAGTCAGAAGAATTGTAGCCACAGAGCACAACCAACTGTTTTGTGTTTTGGCGGAGGAAATTAGGACTTACACAGACTTTACCAAAGACTTTAGATCCACTGCCTCTTCTGACCTGAACACCCCCTGGGAGAGAGAGAGAAGTCTAATTGCTTCTTGCTATAGGGAAAGAGAAGTTTACACTCAAAGACTTGCCAGAGGTCATGGCGGAAGCAGCAGAGCCCAGAAATAAGCCGGTGGAGTCCTTGGCGCAGGGCTCTTCCCTCCAGTCCCATGGCTGTCTCATCCTAGTCTCTCCAGCAGACAGAAGTGGAATCATACTATAAAAGAAGCGAAGCGTTCGGAAGACACAGACAAGAAAACGGTTCTTCTCTCTGTGAAGCTCATGAACTCTGATGGAGCTTTAATTGTTCAGTGACCCCACGAGAGTGAAAACTCCTTGACTATCTTGTCCAATGCAGGATTTCCAGAAAGAATTCTCTCAAAGAGGGAGAATAGAATCATACAGCAGAAAGCAATCGCTTGTGGCTTCTAAGATTGTTTTTTCTTTAACAATTTTTATCTTCCTTTTCTCACGTTTTGATTACCTATTATATACAGCCACTGAGCTGTATTCTTTACACGTATGTTTTCACTTACCTCTCACAAAATATCTACAAAGCACTTTCTACTATTATTCTGATTTTATAGACAATGACTTAAGAAAGTGACATAATGATCATAAGAACTAACATTGATTAAGTACTTATTAAGGGCTAGGCACTGTTCAAAATAATACATATATCTATCATCTTTGTCTAATTCCTGCAACCGTTTTAGGAGGTAGATAGTGATTTTACAGATTTGGAAAATGAGGTGCAAAGATGTTAAGTAACTTGCCCAAGGTCATCAGCTTGACTCTGAGTCTGTGCCTTTGTGACTATAACCAAGTTTGGCCTAACTCCAGGACCCAGGCGCTTAACCACTATGTTATACATCACAACAAAATCTTAACATTCCTTACAACTGTTTCACTGACTACCCCTGCCCAGGTCTTTTTCTTAAAGCATGCAAACCCTTAAAAATTTTCTTTCTGGTTCCAGACAGCAATTGTTGATTGCTGCCCAATCAGTTAGAGTTTCACTGACTCAACTCAGCTAGAGTTTCACTGGAGGCAATGTTCTCTCAAAGAAGTAGCTGTGACTTTAAGAGCAGATAATGAGTGCAGATGCCCCGCCTACCAGCATCTCAGTGTTCCTGACTTCTATCACTACCAGCAAGCACAATTTAAAGACCTCAAGGCAAACAGGCCTCCTCAAAATTCCAGTCTATCAAATCAATAAAATATGTGTTGATTCTGTTTTATAACATTCTGCTTCCTCCACTTCGCAATTTTTTCTAAAATATAATCTAAATCATGGAATGTGTGGTTTAGGAGAAACTTTAGAAATCAAAAAGCCCATATCCTCTGTTTCTTTATTAATTTATTTTATTTGTTTTGTTTTTAAACCACCTCCTTTTGGGGTGACTGGGTGGATCAGTGAGTTAAGCATCTGACTTTGGCTCAAGTCATGATCTTGAGGTTCATGAGTTCAAGCCTCATGTCAGGCTCACTGCTGTCAGCACAAACCCCACTTCAGATCCTCTGAACCCTCCTCTCTGCACCTCCCTCACTCACGCTCTCTCTCAAAAATAAATATTTTTTAGAGAAAGAAAATAACCTCCTTTTCTTAATATAAAAGAAATGCATGTTCATTAACTGAAGGATAAAAATACAGAAATACAAAGAAAAGGAAAAAATTCACTTTCCCAACACCCAAAGAAAACATCCTTAGGTTTTCAAATACACAAAATTGTATATACATACAATTTTTAAACTTAATTAAAATCATGCTATAAAAAGAGGGTGGACCATCTTTTCCTACTAACATAACATTCTAGTCTAAGCATTTTCCATATTATTAAACTTTCCTTGTGATCTTACTTTTCCTCTGTGCACCATATCCGGGATGTGGGTATACTATGATTTCTACTGTCATTCCATTGTTATGTTGAAGAAGTTGCCATGTCAGTAGCTTGTGATGAAAAATCCATAATTATAAATTAGTTTCTTTTTCTGGTTTTTTCCTTTTGGTAGTTTTCTAGTGGTGGAATTAATTTTTTTTTAATTTTTTTTAATGTTTTATTTATTTCTAGGAGAGAGAGAGAGAGACAGCGTGAGCAGGGGAGGGTCAGAGAGAGAGGGAGTTACAGACTGAAACAGCCTCCAGGCTCTGAGCTGGCAGTCAGCACAGAGCCCGACGCGGGCCTCGAACCCACGAACCGTGAGACCCAAGCGAAAGTCGGACGCTTAACCGACTAAGCCACCCAGGCGCCCCTCTAGTGGTGGAATTAAAAGATCAAATGGTATAAATTTATTTTGAGCTTCCTGATAAGCATACTTTCTAGAAAAATGGTGCTGGTTTGAAACCCTTACAAGTTTTGCCCACATTCCATATCATCCCTTTAATCTTTGCTCACTTCCCAAGTTAAATGTTGTATCCTGTCACTATTTATCTCGCATTCTTTTGTTTCCTTGAGATTGTGCTTTATATTTATTTTTAATGTCCATAAGCCAATTGCATATTCTCTTCTAGAAGCCCCTTCATTTTACAGAAGAAAAAAAGTCCCATGGCAGAAGTGACATTAGCAATGTTGAAATAAATTTCTAGGCATAAGATGGAGGCACCACTACCCAGGATGCCACGTCAGCAAACCGAAACTTAGGAAATTTTCGTGTCCCTGTAAATGCTCCGCTTGACCAGAAACGAAGGATACTCAATCACCCCAACCCCCAAACGCCAAGCCAATTCTATACCTTCCCCTTAACTGAGGTTGACTATGTGGCCCCAACCAATCAGATATTCTCTATGTGTTTCTTCCTTGTTCTTCATTCTTTATCCTATAAATGCTTCTTGTCTTCCGACCCATTTTGTACTTCTCTGAAAGACGACTGTCCACCTCATAAAGTTTTAAATAAAGTTTGTTTTCTATCACCAAAACTGTCTCCTTTAATCCGTTTTCAACACCAAGATTACACAGGTATCTGGAGACCAAGCCTGGATTGGAATCTTCAGTCTCACATCCAGACCACAGCAACGTCCACTATCCCGTGCAGCTCACTTAAATCACAGATGCTCAGTCCAGAAATATCCTTTTCAGTACTTTCTTCCCAGAACTCAACAAGCCCCGACAGACTCCCAGAACTATGGAGAAAGCCTTCCCTCAGGCTCTGCTGTCAAGACCAAGGTGGCAAAGATAGATCTTTGACTACCACACAAACTCATTAGGTTTCCATTCTCAGCTTTCTTCAACAGTTCACTGTCTACCCCACCGATAAAGGCCACATGGTGCAAACTGTGTTTCTCAAAATACACATTTTGGAGATGTTAAAAGTTTTTTACACAAAAAAAGTCTTCTATGTCCAAATATATCTGAAGCACAGAATGCTAAGTCTGTGGGGGGTTTTGTTTTTGTTTTTTTTTAAGATTCACAATGTAATATGAACATATCAGAGGCTCTAAAGAGTCCTGAGGGAGGAAAAAAACCTTTAGGCCCAAAGTCTGCAAAGACAGCAACCCTCCTCGCCCCCATACAAAACCCTGGTTCTTTAAGATATCACTCAAGAAACACTAGGTTTCACAGAAATATAGAATGGCCACATGGTATCTCCAAAATTTCTAGTCATACCTGCTAAATCCATACGTAACGAGTCTACATCAGAAATTCAAATTCCAGGCCACTCCTGGGAAACCAGACATCTGGACTTTCTCTACAAATACCTTTCACTAATACTACCTTCAAAGCTAGAGAAAATGGATGGCAGAGGGAAAAGGTTCTGTGCCCTCAATTTACAGGATTTACAGTTGTTTTTAATGACTATTGAAGTTTCTTAAGCCATCAAAGGCATTTCCTTGAAGATTAGGAAGGGGCCATAATTTACATTCACTTTGCTTGTAGCCAGAGGGTTGTATCATGCAAATTTTCACAACAGCTTGTTTTAATTGAATAAATTAAATAGAATGAAAAACACATTCTCTATGGTTGACTAGACCTGTTCTTCACCTAGGATTAACCATGTGTACACACCCAAACTCACCCCTAGGACCTTTCCAACCAGAGCTACCCTGATTGAAATTGGTTTTCCTCTTCCTGAGTGAATTCTGCATCTTTTAATGATGCAGAATGAAACACCCAGTTGTCCAAAAGTAAGATTCTTTTTTTATTTAATGTTTATTTATCTGTTTTAATGTTTATTTATTTTTGAGACAGACAAAGAGACAGGCACAAGTGGGGGAGGGGCAGGGAGAGATGGAGACATGGAATCCAAAGCAGGTTTCAGGCTGACATGGGGCTCGAGCCCACGAACCGTGAGATCATGAGCTGAGCTGAAATCGGACGCTTAACTGACAGAGCCACCCAGGCGCCCCCAATTCCCTTTTTAAAAACACACCCTGGTTCTCTGTTTGAATAGGACAAATTCATTTGTTCATTCATGGTACAAACAATTGTCCAATGTCCACTTTGTGACAAGTGCTAAACTAAGGATAACAAAGACAAAAAGAAAAGGTTCTTGCTCTCAGAGAGTTTATAGGGTAATAGAGAAAGACAGACACGTAAACCATGAATTCACAAAGAGTGCTAAACGCTGTAATGGTGGCATGCATTGTGTGCCACAGGAAGAAGTAGGAGGGTGGCATTTGAGACAGGCTGGGGAGGTCTACAAGGCGAGAGCTAAATTACAAGGAACAAATGGGATGTAGAAAGGTGAAAAGGGGATGTTTGAAGATAAAAGAAAGAATGTAGCACAAAGAATCACCAAGTAGATGTTATATCAGAAACACGGTTTTTGTGTAAATGAGTGGAGAGACAACACATGAGACACTTAACTAAGGTATAATCCCTACATTTGAGAAACTGAGGTCTGCGGGAGAGAGATTTATAACCAGGTACATTATGATACAAAGTGGTATTGCTACAATAGCTATGAGCAAAATGCTCTAATGAGTTTATCAAACGCAACAGTTTACACTTAAAGAACTTGTACTATTTGAGATGAAATACTTCATCATGAAAAGGGATGCTCAGACATTCAGAAAATTACTCCCCAGCATCGCTCCTGGAGCTGTACAATATTAACCTGACCCTCTTACCCGTATGCCATAGCTAATGATAAAATCCAAACTCGCAGATGTCTGGTGCAGAAAAGAGGCCAACTATCAAAAATACTCTTGTTAAAAGAACTGCGGAAATGGAAATGTTTCTGATGACTTCAGAAACTAGGTGATAAATGATAAAAAATGTAATGTTGTTTGAGCCTAAGTCACACTACATCAAAAGCCACAGGCTTCTAGGGTTGGAAGGAGCTTCTCCTTCCAAATTTTACTTGACCAACATGATCACCATCAAGTGTTACGCCTTTGCTTTGCATCTGACACTGTTTTGGTGCATCTGATTCCACAACCAACTATTCTATTCTATTCTATTCTATTCTATTCTATTCTATTCTATTCTAAGGATTCTGATTCTAAGGAAACAGATAAGGAATTTGTCTGAGGCAAATGCTAATAAATGATGTAGCTGGCATTCCAAACTCAGCAGACAGGCTCCAAGGCCCACCTTCCTGAACCCCAGGCTGTAAGCTCCAGCACCCACGGAGGTCAAGAAGAGGAAAGAGTGGCCCTGAGGAACTAAGTGATTTGCTAAAGGTGAGAGAACCGATTGGCCTGCTGTGTGAGTCACTGTGCAAGCAGCACAGAAAGCACACCACAGTATCAAATGCTGGGGTGCAATGAAGTGAAAAACTACCAGTCACATACGCAGAGTCTGGGAGCAAGGAGACCCAGACGCTGGCTGGAGAGCACTTTCCCCGGGAGCACGCCTTCCAGCATGTGGGCAAAGCCTTCACTCAGGACAAGATCTCCAAGTGAACATCTCTCGCCATCACCTAGCAACTTGCACCCGTCCTTCAGGGAGATGGGCGTCATTACAAGAAAATGAACATTGAATTCTTAAAAAAAAAAAAAACATCTGCAGTTCNCGACTAAGCCACCCAGGCGCCCCAAAAAAATCTGCAATTCTTAAAACCAACAAATAATTAAACTTAACAGAACTCTAAGGAGTCTTATCTTTCTTCTCTGCTGAGGATCTTAGCACAATTTGGACATTAGGCTGTGACCTATACATCATTATTTTTACAAGTATTTGGAGGTTTTTTTCACAAATATTTGTTTTTCATAAATAATGTTATAAATCTAATACAAGAGAAGGAGGAGGAAGGGGAGAGGAAGGCTTAATGCTCTGCTCTAGGATTACAGCTGAAATGAAAGGAAATGCAATAATGATAACCACAGAAGCCAGAGACTAAATAAGATCCAACAGATTTCTCCTACTTCCACTATTTCCTTGAACAAGGTCCTTATTCTTCCTTGGCCTGTTTCCTCACCTATATAATTGTTGACACCTTTCAGGGTTGTTAAAATAGTTAAACATGGTGGTGTATGTACACGTATTATGGTTCAGCCAAAGTCCCCAGACACTCGTGCGAGCACGTGCGCGCGCGCGCACACACACGGGCATACACACACAGAGCAAGGCTCAAAGAAACTCAATCCACTTTCTTCCCTTTTCTGCCCCAGGCCAATCGGAGTTTTTTCTAAAACTTCTTGAAAAACTTACCACTGTAATGGATACAGGTCATTAAACATTCATCAACACCCATAGAGTGTACAACATCGCAAGTGAACCTTAATGAAACTATGGGCTTTAGATAATCATGATTGGCTCATCAATTATTAATAAAGACACCATAATAATACAAGATGTTAACAACTGGAGGAACCTAGTGGACAGGGTGTACATGAGAACCTTGTTCAATTCTTCTGTAAATCGAAATCAGCTCAGAAACCAAAGTTTATTCATTAAAAAAAAATTATTAGAGGCGCCTAGGTGGCTCAGTCAGTTAAGTGACCAACTGTGGCTCAGGGCATGATCTTGCAGCTCATGGGTTCCAGCCCTGCATCGGCCTCTCCGCTCTCAGAGAACAGCCCACTTCAGATCCTGTTTCCCTCTCTCTCTGCCCCTCTCCCACTCACGCATGCATGCTCTCTCGCTCTCTCTCAAAAATAATAAATAAACATTAAAAAATTATTAGGTGAGCTATCCTTTGACATGTTCCATGATTAGGTTGACTCAACCCTCCAGTAACACCCAACAGGTCTAGAGATTTTTCGTAGAGGAGTGCAGTTATTCACAACAAAAAAGCAGCAAAGCAAACCACAATGACTTCTTGCTCATCTCACTTTCTGGCGTTCAGGACTGAGCATGATTTTATCCATACTGTTCAGCTCCGTCATTCCTGATCTGCATACATTCAGCTACTCAAGTGCCATCAGGCCTTGCGGGCCACAGGCACTCCCAAACTGCAGCTCCACCTGTGAGCCCAGGGCGTGTATTAGCTCTCCACATGTATGGGTCCCTAACGCCTCTGTGGTTGGCTGGGCATAACTCTGTTAAGAGTAGAAAGTTAATCTGTTTACTTTGGCAGAATTTGGGGTGAGCCGTGGTGAGTGGGAGGGTGGGAGAGTGCTCTCAGACAGTGAGATTAAAAATGCTTCAGTATGATTCCAAAAACAAAATCTCCATAAACATCACAAGCTGCAAATAAAGTATCTGAATGATTAGATGACTTATTGTTGAATACATGTGTGCACAAGAATACAGCACTGTAGAAAAATGGCATCGTATAACAATAACCAAACCCCACCAACTCAGAGAAATGTTTCAAAACAGACAAATATGGTGCACACAAGGCTCCTAGCTAACACACTTTCTTAGAGTCTCCAAAACACAAATGGACTATTTTTTAAAAGTTGGTTTCAAATCATTTGTCTAGAAGTGAAAACGTATTTACCAGGGGCACGGTGTCCAGACTAGTCAACAAATGCAGTTCACACAGTGACATCACTGACCACTACATAGACTCCTCACGGTGGAAGGTATGTCTGGGGAAATCACACTAACACACCTGTCCTTTAAAGTGTTGGCCAAAGGAGTTGTGACTCGTTTATTTGTTTTTTTTTAAGTTCAGTACCCCAAATTCCATGGCACTATTCATGTTGTAACCCTGCTCTGAGGGTCCCAGCGGTGCTGTTTTCACAGACCACAAAGTAAATGGTGCCTCTGGAGCTATGCAATGTGGTGGTTGACCCCAATGTCTCCTGAGGCCTGAGAGAAAGTACTGGCTACAAAAGAGACTTCACTCTCATGACTTTAGCCAAACTTCACTGCTTGAAGGAAGCAAGCAGCCTTTGTGAGGGCTGATGATGGTCTTCATCACTGACAACATTCCATAAACACACCAAGGTTGCCCTAATGCCCATTAGGTTGCCCTAATATCACTCCTAAACCAGCAGGGTCCCATCTCTGGCTTCCCATCAAGGTCACTCATGCATCATCTCAAATCTCAGATTTAACTCATCTGGGTGGGGTCTAGCCATCTGAAATCAGAAGTTCTCTGGTGATTCGAATGAGCAACCAGGATTGAGAATCACTGCTGCAAGCAACTGCACTTGATCTTCTCCTCCTATGAGTAGAAGAGGTAGAAGGGGCTTTAGTGCCCAAGGACTGAAGGTAGGCTCTGTGGCATGTCTGAAAACCATCAGGGTGGAGTGGGGTGGTGGGACCAGGGGAGTGCCACCCAGATGACCAGCACATGGAAGAGGCTGAAAGCAAGATCCAGCTTGAAGGGGCCTGGGGACCAATGAGGAAGAAGAGAGGAGACAGGATGGCCCCAGACAGGGAGGAAATGAAGGAACCTTTCCTGACAGCCTAGCTGGAAGACCATTCCTAGGAAGCTAAGTCACATGCATGAGAAGTATAGACATGAGACAGTGGCTTCCCGAATTAGCAAACTCCTTAGAAAGGAAACAGTCTAAAATAAAGGAAATTAACATAAAGTTGAACCAGTAAGATTTCGTGCTAGGACTAGTTTCCATTGAATTTCAACTTTTCCCTTGCTGTGAATCTTTAAAGACCCAGTGAAATACATGTATTGCAATAATACATTTTATGACCCACAAGGCTAAGATTTATCCATGTTTTCCCCCCACAGTATATTGTATTAGATAGATTAGATAAATACAATATCATATTGTAATAGAAATAATTCTTTGGGTTTAGGCAGGAAGTAATAGGTCTCCCCAAAATGATTACTTGCAAAGTCATTATTGATCAGATGAGAAGGGAATTCGAGTCTATCTGGTTAATCATCTGATACAGAGCACAGACGTTCCAACCTTCTGGTCTGTAAATTAAAAATCACTCACATGACTCCAGAGACTAATTCCCTTTTGTGTTTCCAATGTACCAATTTCTTCTTGTTAATGCTTCAGTGAAACAATGGCCATTATTTCATGCCTCTTAACGACATTTGTTAACACGGTTATGAACCTGGATCGTGTCCGCTGGAGCCCATCTCACTATCTCCAGCCTTCTGGTTAAAATAAACTATTTGGGTTTTTCTACTCAATAACAGAACACAAAGATCAGTCCTTAGAAGGAAACAAAACTTTTGTCTTTTTCTATAAAGAAAAAGCCAAACAATGCATGTTTACGTCATATTCTTCAGCTCACACGTCTCATTCACTGTAGGGAGACATCAATTAAGACTTTGAACTAAGGATAAGCACTTTGACTAAACCATTTGCTTTTTGAACACTTTAGGGTTTCAAAGTAACCTCAACCCACAAAGTACAGGTTACTTAAACCTTCTCAGACTCACTTGCATCATCTGTACAGTGAGGGTCCATAATAGTGATCTCACAGGTTGTTGTAAAGATTGCATTTGCTGTTGTTGCTTTTATTTTAGGTTATTTATTTTGAGAGAGAGCAAGTGGGGGAGGGCATAAAGAGAGGGGGAGAGAGAAAAACCCAAGCAGGCTCCGCACTATCAGCATGAAGCCCAATGCAGGATTTGAACTCACGAGTCGTGAGATCATGCCCTAGGCTGAAATTGAGTCAGACACTTAACCGACTGAGCTACACAGGTGCCCCTGTTGTTGTTCTTAATTAACAAATTCAAGTGCCCTCACATCATGAGTACATGGTGCTCCTTACCATGTCATTGTTTAAAGTCTTCATTCTTAGTCTTAAAAAGTCTGATGGATCAAGAAGAAGTGGTTTATCTATACGATGGAATACTACATGGCAATGAGAAACAATGAAATCTGACCATGTGTAGCAACATGGATGGACCTTGAGAGTGTTATGCTGAGCGAAATAAGTCAGGCAGAGAAGGACAAATATCATATGTTTGCATGTATAGGAGGATTAGGAGGAANAAAAGTCTAGGTCTTAAAAGTTTGAAGTCTTCGACCTTAAAGTTCTGATGTCAGATGTCTGTGGCCATACAGTGAACTTCAGATGTGCCACCTGCAAGCACCGGGCTGTTCATGAGAGCACGCCTGCTGTGCAACACCATATGATCTTTGAATACGTCTCTATTAGCTCGAGTGGTTGTCAGCATTTGCCATGCTTCATGTAGGCAAGCACATCAGTGGGGGAAGGGATGGACAAGCACCTGAGTCTTCCTTCCAATAAATCTCATAGCCTCGGATTCCCACGCACTAGCCCCAGTGACTTCCAAAGCTTCAGACCAGGAAATGTCTCTTTCTTGGGGAGTAAATAAAGACCAATAGTTTCCAGAAAAGCAATTCAGCAACGGTCAATATACGAGGCCTCATAGCATCTGCAGTGCAAAACAGTACACACAGCACATTTCCTCTCCTAACCTGAAGAGTTAAATTGGCACGGTGGAGACTTTTTAGCCAAATGAGAAAAATAAGATGGGGGTCCATCTAGAATTTTTGGAAGTGCAAAGCTAGTCCTGCCTGAGGAAATTTCCTTGTCACCTGATCCTGAGGCCAAGCTCTAAATTCAGAGCTCATTACAAATGGATTTCTCAATGTGAATTTATAGGTTCACAGATTTGATCTTATTTCTTTCTGCTGTTGTAATATCTTCAGAATTTGGAATATCAGTTAGTGAACACCAGGAAGAGGACTTCACATGGTGGCATGGTGTTTTGGGGGTGAATTTTGTTCCCCGCAAATTCATATATTTAAGTCTTGACCTCCAGCACCTCAGAATGTGACTGTATTTAGAGACACAGCCTTTAAAGAGGCACCTAAGTTGGGGTGCTTGGATGGCTCAGTCAGTTGAACATCCATCCCTGGCTCAGGCTGTGATCTCGCAAATCATGAGTTCCAGCCCTGCATCAGGTAGCTGCTGTCAGCCTGTCGGCACAGAGCCCATTTTGGATCCTCTGTCCCCATCTCTTTGCCCCTCCCCTGCTCGTGCTCTCCCAAAAATTTAAAAAAAAAAAGAGGAGCAGTTAAGTTAAAACGAAGTCATTATGGTAGACCTTAATCCAATATAATTAGTGTCCTTACAAGAATAAAAACTTAGAGGACAGAGACGGGTTCAGAGGGAAGACCATGTGAAGACACACAGAGAAGATAACCTTCTACAAGCCAAGGAGAGAGGTCTCAGGAAGAACCAACCCTACTGACACCTGGATCTTGAACTTCCAGCATCTAGAATTACGGGAAAATAAATTTCTGTTGTTTAGGTCTCCAAGCCTGTAGTTCACTGTTATGACACCACTTGCAAATTGATATATCTAGTAAACAAGAGTTGAAGAGGATATAAAAACCAATGTGAAAGACTCTGGGTGGCTACTTCACATAGTCCAATGGACACTCAACTCCTGTTCCTTTCCTACTGATTACTCACCCTCCAGTGATCTCTTAAGCACCAATCGGTACCTCCAGCAGTGGCTAGTTTTAATTGTTTCAAGAATTCTAAGGGCTTAAGGCACCAACCATTTTTGCAATATTTGAGCAAAATCATTTTTATAAAATGCTGTGCTGTTTGCCCTGGATCTACTGTGTGAAAGTCAGTGGATCTTGGTGGGGCCTACAGTTGGGGAGGAGATCAAAGTTTCTGAGCCATGACATGTGGGTAGCAGGAGTCAGATTTTCTTCAGATGAGGCAACTACTGACAGAAAAGAAGAAAGTGAGGAGAGTGTAAGAAGAGGAAAGGAAGAGAAAAGGCCACTGGGTCTGGAACTTGCAGTGAACTGTGGTGCCCTGTTACACCCAGTCACCACACTGCCAACCAAGTCCTACACATTAAGTGACAATGGCTTTATGTTAAAAACCGTCATTTTATATTTTGGAAATGAGCTAAAGATTTAGCCCACACGTGGTAGAAATCAGTTCTTCAGGGCTACTTGCCCTTTTGATTCCCATCCTTGTTTTCTTTTTGTTTTTATGATCACTTTGATAAATTGGCCTTAACCAGCAGGCCAGGAGTCCTCCGCATCAAAGAAGCCAAGCGTGAAACACAGAGGCTCCCCCACCAGGGACACTTAAGGACACAGTGACCTTAGATTTGAAGACTGGTCCCTTTGCCTACTGGTGATGTCATCTAGGCCAAATTAAGCTCTCTTAGTCTCAGTTTCCTTACCGGTAAAAAAGAGGTTGAAACACCCACCCGTAGTTGTGTTGTGCAAATCAAATGAAAAAAATCTGTGTAGGCATCTAGTATGCAGTGGGTGCTCAATAAATGTTAGTGTTCTCCCTACTGCTACTACCACTATGACTACTACTGTGACTATTACTCCCACTACTCGTCAAACGCTTTCTTTTCCCTTTTCCTGCCATATGCTTCATCTGGACCCACTTGCCTACCTTCTTGAAGAAAAGTTGTCTCCACCCACCCCTCACCACCTTGCATTCCCCAAGGGGACCTCTTGATTTTGATTGCCACCAGTCCACTGAAATAGCTCTCAGAGGCTGCCAGCGACTTGCTAATTGATAGACCAACTAATTTTTTTTCCAGCCACCCTCTCTGGGCTTGACAGCACCCAGCAGTGCCCTATACCCACACTTTCTGCAAAATGGCCTCTCTCCTGGGTTACGTAACTCAATACTCTCCCAGTTCTCTGTCTCTCCCTAACCACTGCTTCTTTCTCCTTTATTTGTTCTTCCTTCACTTTCTATCCACTGCTAAAAATGTGGCACTTCTTAAAACTTTGACCTCAGCTGGCTTCTCACAACACAGCCACTTCCGCGGCCTTTGACTAACACCTCTAGGCTTGCGTATTCCCAAACCACAGCCCTACCCTCTCCCGTAGCCTCTAGTTACACATTCACAAGGACCTGCTGGACCTTTCCCATCTCTGTGCCTCTGTTCATGTCTGCCCCTTGCTTGGAATGTCTTTGCTTTCATCCTTATTAAAATCCCTATGTACTGAGACCTCGCAAAATGCTTCCTTCAAGATGTCCTAAGACATGATCATTCCATTTGGAAAGATGTTCTTCCTGCTATTGCAGAAGAATCACATTTTATTTAAACCCATCGCAGGGCATTTATCACTGCCTACCTGATGGTGTAGCTGTTTACCTATGCATTTAGAAGTAAGGAGGACAAAACTGCCTATTGCATGTGATATGTACTCAACACATGTATCGATAAATGAAATCAGAAAATAGAATTGAACTGTGCCTTTAGCATTCTTGTCAAGACAAGAACACCAGCACACACTGCCATCTTTGAGCTCTTCTCATTTAAACCTGAACATTCCTATGAGTCTGGGTTATGGAGATATTGTGTCTAGATTCCTCTCTAAAAGGAAAAATAAGAGGTTAGGGACACCCTTTCTCTTAAGAGAAACACCTTGAGTGGTGTCCATAGTTCCATTTTTGGTTTCTTCTGGTTAAATAATTTTCCAAATTCCTAAACAAAGATATAAAAGATGAGCTTATCCAATTCACAGACAGTGCAAATCCAAAAAGTTGCCTATCATCACTAAGGGCATAATCAAGACCCATGGTGTCAATAATCGGAGGCTAGAATCATGGACAGAAGCCAGGAAGTTCGCTTTCAGCGGCACAAATGTAAAACTGTATTCCCCCAAATCAATTGCATATGAACGGGAAAGAGCAGACCTCCTGTGGCAGTGATTTATGAAAAAACTAGTCTGTCTTCAAACTATTTGAAAGAGGAGTGACTTTACTCTCTGGTTCCAGGGTGCAGATCCAGGGACGATATGTAGAACGGCAACCTACTTTTAGAAAGAACTTTCCTTCAGAGTTGTGAGAGTTGCCCAATAATGGCAAGAGCTGAGAGATAGACAGAGAAAGGGATTCTTGTCCCAGGGAGGGTGTGGGATTCAGTGCTTTCCAAGGTCCCCTGCAACTGTGAGACTGGATTTCCCTGCATGATTGTCCTCTGCCCATTTCTCCAGTCTTTTCTCACACGACTATCCTCCCTGCCACTGGCAAGCTAGACACCCAGTTCTTCCTCCCTGCTTAAACTCACCGCACTGCCCACTTAGAGCCTTCTTATGCTTTACCCATGATGCTCCATCGGCCATGAACACCCTTTTCCCACCTCTACCAAACTCCCATTTGCCTGGCTAAATTCTATCCATCCTTCAGATCTCAGCCTCCCAGCCTGGCGTTATCTGCTTGCATAGAGTCCTACAATACCCTTACCACACACTGCACAACTGCAGCATTTAATTGTTTATCTGCAGTCTTCATTACAAGCCTACCTTTTACCCTGGTCTGTAAGCTTCTGGAAGATAACAACCATGATTGTTCTGCTCACTTTAGTCCCTCCAGTCCTAGTCATCTTCTGTGGCACAGAGAAGGTCAGTAAATATTAGTTGAGTGGCTCACTTATCACAGTGCAAACACTGGACCTATAAGGAAAAATTGGTGGAAGAAAGAGAAAGAACTGGGGATGGGGGTGGGGGGTGGGGAACACCGCATTCTTCAGTGGCTGTGTCTCTCCATTTGGTGATAGTTCACAGGCTGACCATCATGCAATCCTAGAGCTTTAAATTCTCAGATTCCCCCTGACATTGGACCTCTTGCTACAATGGAGCAAAAGCCCCCCAGCTAAAACAATGAAATGATTTTCTTATGTATTTATCAGAAGCAGCTATAAAAGTCTTTACTTCTGGAGGGTCGAAAAAATGAGGACAGAACGATTTTCACGTGCCCTTGCTCCCTCTGTACTCATTGCTTTGATAGTGTGGGAGCTCATGGATCTGTTCCATGGGTCTATTCCTTCTGGGAGGAGGAATCAAGTGGGAAGTTGGCTGTGATAAGACACCAAGGACAGAGAAGTAGTGGGCTGAGATCTATTCTGCCTAGGCAATGAAACCTGGAAGAAAGTTTGATTTTCCATTTCTCTTTTTTTTTTTTTTTTGCACCTATAAACTGAGTGGCTTGCCACATGATTGATTCTTTCCAGCCTTTATACCTGTGTTAGCCCTCTTCCAAAGAACAGATACTCACTGAGCACTTGTCATACATCATGGGCCAAGGTAAGTGCTTTTCAAGTGCTCTTTAGCCCTTATGAACATTTGGCAACTGTCCATACCCTCATTTTTTAATGTTTGTTTATTTTTGAGAGAGCACAAGTGGGGAAGGGACAGAGGAGTGGGGGGACAGAGAATCTGATGTGGGGCTCAAACTCACGAACTGCAAGATCATGCCCTGAGCATGAGGTCAGGTGCTCAACCGTCTGAGCCATCCAGGTGCCCCTCCATACCCTCATTTTACTCCAAGGAAACTGGCTAAATAACTTGGCCAGCATTACAGAACCAAAGGATACTGTAGCCCAGGACTAGAGCCCAGATGAAATTTATTCAAAGGTCATTCTTTCTTTTTCCATTACACCACACTGATTTAATATTTGAGCTCTCCTATTAATACTACCTTTTGGTTTCAAAACAATCACTAATGCAATTAGTGCAAACAATCTATTGGATGAAATAGAATTATCCTACCATGTTAAAACAAAGAGAAAGGTTTATAGAAAACAGAAGTAAAGTACTGGTGTTGTGTGCCACGGTATTGTCTTCCCAAGGAGGAGAATCACTTTAACAGGAAAAATAAATCCAGGCTACAAAAGGAATTTAATAGGAAACTCCTAACAGCTTTTAAACATTCGGGTAAATTCTCATCTGGAAAATACCATCCTTTCTGAAATCCTCATAGCCTCGCAGTGGTTTTGGCTTGTAATTTACAAAATGAAGAGTTTTTGGGCTCGCAGGAAATGTAGACCCAAGGAGTGTGACCTCACGAGACAAAGTCCTGGCTCATTTATTTTAAGAAGAATTTAGGGAGCATTTGGTAAGTCCTGAATAGCCGATAACATGTGACAGAATGCAGAGATGGGATCCCAGGATGTGGAACACCAATAGGACACAGAACAGGGGCACCTGGGTGGCTCAGTCAATTGGGCATCCAACTTCAGCTCAGGTCATTCTCACAGGTTTGTGGGTTTGAGCCCCTCATTGGGCTTTGTGCTGATGGCTCAGAGCCTGGAGCCTGCTTCAGATTCTGTGTCTCCCTCTCTCTCTCTGCCCTCCCCCGCTTGTGCTCTGTCTCTCTCAAAAATAAAAAAATAAAGATTAAAAACATTTTTTTAAAAAAGAAGAAGAAGAAAGACGTGGAGCATGGTGGGTCCTGGAGTGCTATCTGCACCGGTCTCTAAAGAATGATACGAAAGTTTCAAGGATAAAATTGAGAGTGAAGAGTGACATACAGTCTTTGAAGTATTTGCATGATGCATGAAAGGAATTTTTTTGACACACAACAGCAACTCCATAAATAGGGAGGAATAAGAGTGAAACCAAAGGCTATCTCGCCATCTCCTTTAAACCTACCAAAAAAGGACCAAGAACTTATGACAAAAATATCCCAACTTTGCAAGATCCCTGTCCTTTGTCCTCCAGTGAGTAGTTTCCCATCCAAACATAATATCTTCAGACAGCTGAAGCTACATTTATCAGAAAAGCGCACAGATCACAGCTATATTGTCTTATCTTGATGGCCACGTTTGAGAATCCTTTGAAATGCTGCAGCCATGGTAGCAAGAGAAGCCATAGTAGAGACAAAATGCGGATTTCATTAGGGAGTTGTTTTTTTCCCAGCCCCTCAAAGGTCTCTGTTTGAGCCTCTCACCTGGTAGCACAAAAGCTATTAAATCACTTGAATGAAAGGGTCAGGTTACTAGCTGTGCAAGTATGGAAGCCGGCAAGCCCTGTTCAGACCACCCAGCTTTCCAAAGGGTGGCAACACCAGATTCAGACAAGATAAGAGGCTGCTGTCCTCTGTAACCTGGCCAGAGAAACAGCCTTTCTAGAGAGTTACAGAACCCCATTGTTCTGTATGAGGAATGGACTGCGTGCTCTGGGAAGGTAGAATTTGTCTAACGCACTACACTGGTGGTCTTGGTTTTAAGAAAACTTAAAGGAGATTTTTGAAGAATCTTAAGAGAAGCAGTCAGCCAAATCTTTGGGCCTATTTTCAGAGCAAATGTTACAGAGCCCCCATCCCCCTTATTAGTGTTTAGAAGACAGAGACATATCCACCAATGTCAGGATGTCCCAGCTGGGAAGACACTCAAATCCATTTAGTTCAACCCTTTCATTATATTGATGGAAGAGGTGAAGGTTAGAGAGATTAGATGGCTCGTCCAAGATTGGTTAGCAACAGCTAAGGCTTGAAACACCATGAGGTTCTGTCCACATATTGATCTTTTTGGAGTCCCTGGAAAGCAGCACAGAGCCTGACCCATAGCAGGCACCCGCAAATGTTTGGGGTAAGGGGTGAGGAAAAAAAGGAAGGGATGCAGATGACCACATTTTATTTCCTTTTTACCATAAACAGACGACGGCATAAAATGTTGCCAGTGATGAAGATGGAGACTGAGTTCTTACTTGCATATGTTGTCAAATGAGGACCTCAGCATGATGGAGGAATCGCTTCCTATTTCTCCCAATCCCTGTTGGTTGGTCTAATCTAAACGCAGTTTTTAGGAATTAGACGGTCCTGAACAGTCCCAGGAAATAATCCATGTCAGTTCAGCTCAAGTCAGCTTAGCCCATCCCCAGAAGCAGAGCATCCTAGGAGGCTTGAAAAAATTAAGAAGAGGGGCGCCTGGGTGGCTCAGTCAGTTAAGTATCTAACTTTGGCTCATGTCATTATCTCATGGTTTGGGGGTTCAAGACCCGTGTTGGGCCCTGTGCTGACAGCTCAGAGACCACTTCAGATGCACTGTCTCCTTTAGTCTCTGTACCGCCCCCCAACCCCCCGACATGTGTGCTCTCCCTCTTTCTCTAAAATGAATAAACATTTTAAAAAAATTTTTTTTAAGAATTAAGAACAGCCCTGAGTTGAAAGTTGCTAAGGTGAACATTGCTTGGCCATGTGGGGTCAGATCAGACCATACATCCCAACACATGGAGGCTGGGACATGGCATGCAGGTACCTTTGCCCAACTCCTTTCCTCACTTATAGGAACGCAAAGGCAAAGAGGAGCAAGGGGAAAAAAAAAAAAAAAAGGAAAGAGGAGCAAGGAATGATGAGGTTGGTGGGAAGCTGGTTAAAAGCCCTGGTTTATCAGCCAAGCATGCAAAGCCATGCTGCTTATAACTTATATTCAACACCAGCTGAAACTTAAGTTTAGTATTTAGCAGTGAGATTTAATATTAACCAAGTGCGTGACAAGAATTTAATTGCCAAGGATACAAAGACCAGCCCTTTGTATCTCCCAAGTGAGATCTCACCTACTTCAGAATCACCTAGGTGAATTCTCAGCCCCTCCCCAGGCCTACAGTCCTCTGGGGGTGTGGCCCAGGCAACCACCTTTCAGCTAGCACCCAGTGGTTCCTAAACACACTGAGTTTTGAGAATTTCTGATGGAAAGAAAGAGCAAAAGTAGTTAACATTTTCCTAGAATCACACTGAAGGCACTTTATCGAGTATAGGCAGGGGCCTGGGGAGCGATTCATGAAGCTTCAACTAAAGCTAGGAATGGTGGTATCAGTTTTCCAGAGCAGAAACCTAAGGGGCATCTGGGTCACTAGGTCTGGTCTCCGAAGCAGCCCTGCAGAGGTTAATCTCTTCAGCAAGATTCCCAGGCCATAAACTCCAACCAGCCCCGGAAATGCTCTTTTCAAGCTTTGTAATTCACACCAGGCAACAAGACTGAACACAAGAGTTTAAAAAAAAAAAAAAAAAGCAGAAAAGAAAATTAAGTGCCTGGAAAGTTATTTCTGTGACCCAGATGAAAACTACAGAAAACTATTCACTATAGCACGTAAGTCTCTGGACCAAATCTGGGTAAGGAGCAGAAAGGAGCAGAAAGAACTTAAGAATCAGTCCAAAACTTCAGAACAATATGATTTCTTTGCCTCTCCAACACTCCCTCTCATCCTCATAAAAATAGAAACCACACTTTTAAAAATATATATGCAAATATAACTAAACTAAACCAAGGTATCCAAAAATCATCTCATGCAAATTTCTATCTCTTTATATCATGAGGAAATTATCTGCGGTGTTAATTTTTTCACCATTTCCCTTTGCCATTTCATTTAGCTGAGAAGAAACTTTCTGAAGGGGTGGGGGGTGTTGGATTACAAAATTTAAAATGGTGATTTCGTTGGTGAGTCCCATTGGGATGGATTCAGACGAGAGTGATAAACTGTGTTACATAATAAAGAAGTTCCCATTTGGGCATATGGCTTTTTTAACAGTGCAAACTGCCACCTTCCGAGTTTCCACGAGAATTAAACTTTTGCAAGCCGACTCTTCAGTTCCTTGAAGTGACGGCCACCATGCAAACGACCTCCGGGCCATTCTGCTAACAGAACATTCACAGCCAAGATAAGGGGAAGCACATAAAGCGGATACTTACAGGTAGTGGTTTTCCTTTCCAAGCAAAAAAGCTACAAACCCTCGAACCCGGGCGGGNGGGAGGAGAGACCACAACCCAGGAAACGAAAGAGCTGAAATTCCAGTCTTTCAGGTCAGCTGAGTTTGAGCTTTCTTTGTACGAAAAATCCATGAACCCACCCAACAGGAAGATACAGACTTGAAGTTCACATACTCACTCCAGCGTCCTTGCTGGTCCCCTGCAAGACTGCTGCTGCTGCTGCTGCTGCTGCCACGGAAACTTCCCGACTGCCCAGCCTCAGGACTCCCCCTGCGAAGGGCAAGAAAAAGGATGCCTGCGGTGCCTGCGGGGAGCCCGACCTCCCAGGCGGAGAGCCAAGGCTCTCCGGTCCCTTCTGCTGGGCGGGCCCGCGCGGGGACAAAAGTGCGCCGTTGTGAGTAAGGTCGCCGGCTCCCCCGCCTAGCCTCTCCCCAGCGTCCCCTTCCACTATTAGTTCTAACTGCTCCGCCACTGGCTGAGCCCAAGCTGCCTCTCCCGCCCGCAGCTCCCAGGCACACCCGCTCACACACGCAGCACGCGCACGGACACACATACACAAGCTGCGTGTACCCAGTCGCCCACAACACACCTCACCCGGGGCGCACACTGGCTGCCCACACACACACATACCCACACATCGACAAGTTCACGTGCGCGCACGCATATTCACACACGCTCACACACGCGTGTGTGCATACTCACACATATCACACACACACATGCTAAGACCCACCCCCACGCATACTGACACACACCCCTGTTGACCCCCACCGCGTGCATCCTCCGACACTTTTTTCCTGGCCCTTCAAACTCTTCGGACACTTTTTTTCCTGAACCCCTTTTCTTCAAACAAATTCTTTTTGAAAGGTTTTTTGTTCAAAGGCAGACAAGATGCTCAGCACTCAGAAAGGAGGAGGAAGGGGAATGAGCCTCTTTTAACTTTTGTCACGGCCTTTAAAGAAAAAGAAGAGCTTCCGTTTTTAAGCACCACCTTAGTTCATCGGTCTACAAGGCTTTTCACGTGTTCGATTCTTTTCCAAAATTCACCAAAATTCCATTAACTTCATCTCATTTACAGGGAGTTCATGACCCCACCGATTCGGCTATATCACAGGTCAAGAAATGTCCCTCCGAAGTCCGTTTCATTAAAGTTGTCAGGGTTCAGTGGTGGGTGAGAGTCTTATTCCCTAACAACTGCATAATAAAATGCTTTCCTGTATTTCATCTACACGGGGGAAAAGAGTAATGGCATACCATCTGTCCTAACTTTTAAGTTGACCGTAAATACTTTGGAGGTAATGTTTGGAGGTAATGTTTATATTGAGGCAAGTCTGGCTATTCTAAACTTTAACCAAAAGCACATGGCACTATAATTCCAGTTCAATCTAGGGGCAGCTGGGTGGCTCAGTCAGTTGAGCATCCGACCTCAGGTCGTGATCTCTCAGTTGTGAGTTCAAGCCCTATGGCGGGCTCCGTGCTGACAGCTCAGAGCCTGGAGCCTGCTTGGAATTCTGTGTCTCCCTCTCTCTGATTCCCCACCCCCTGTCACTTAAGCTCTGTCTCTCACCCTCTCTCAAAAATAAATAAACATTAAGAAAAAATTTTTAAATCTAATTCCATCTAGATTGTGGCTCCCCCTAACAAGGTCACCACACCGTACTTTCTTCTTTGGGAATAATGAGAAGAGAAAAGGAAATTGAAAAGAAATGAAAGGAAATTATATGAGGCAGGAAAGGATGGAAGAAAAAAACGCAAAAGAGAGAAAAACCATTATTTTATTTTACAACATGCTTTATGGATACATACACACTTACTCAAAGTCACTAGAAACTGAAAATCTTCAAAAATCTCTTGATTCATCCCATTTGCTCTGATAATAAATGGGTGAAACTGCTTGAAGAGACACTAAGCTCTATATACATAAACAAACATTGTTTGCTAAACACTATGAGCAAACAAAATATAGTGACAATGTATGACTTGTGAACGAATCTTCAAAGGACAGGAAAAAAGCCTTATTAATGATGATGGTTAGGAAACACAATGTGATAGACAATTGTGTTCTCAGATTGAATTTAAAAATGTACTAGCCCATGAATATCTTAACTGCAAAGAAATAAAGATGGTATTAGACACTATTAATTGAGAATGAAATCCATTTGGTAAAGGAATGACAGGTAGTTGCGTTCATGTTTCTCCTAACATCTGGGCTAAATAAAATTTATGGATTAGTCTAGAAACAGAAATAAATGCTTTACATCACTTCGATGGGGAGAAAATACCTTCAGCATTCTAAGCAAAAAGTAACGAGCAAACTAAGATTGAAACGTATTTCAAAATGTCAGCAAGAAATGTAATTTTCTTTAAGTTAATTAATATACCTATGATGCTTGGCCTAACTTTATGCTGAACATATTCTAGAATAGGCAGAGATAGAGATAGGCTAGCCAAAATACCTTGAAATCCAAAGTGCCTGCTTATACAAATAAGTCACTTTCTCTCTCAAAGCTCCAACAAATGGATAGGGGCTGTTAAAATAAACCATTATCAAATTTAATAAAGTACTCTTCGAACATGTTGAAATGCAAAGCCAAATGTTTAAAAATAACAAGCAAAGGGACAACAAAGAACTCTTCCCCTAAAAACATGTGCTGTTGTGTTGGAACAAAATGCATTTTAAAGGAATCATTCTATTTCTAACCTTAGGGTTGGAGTGATGTGAAAACCATAAAATGTTTTGGAGATTAGCATGTGTTGGAGATTAGCATACCCTTTTGGACTGACACATGTATACTTTTGCGGAACTGGCATAGAATATAGCATTCTCCCGGAAGAATGCAAACATCTGCACCAACAACTCACGTGAGAGAATTAGGAGTCTGCCTGTTAACTGTTGACGATGGCACTAAGCACATTGCCTGTGACAATGGTTTTCCCCTGAGTCTATAAACTCCGCTAACCAAGGGGAGCAGAGCTGTAACAAGACTCTTAGTCCAGGGTGGAAGGGTCACTTTAAATAGACAACTTAAGGAGCGCCTGGGTGGCTTAGTCGGTTAAGCGTCCGACTTTCGCTTGGGTCATGATCTCGCGGTTCGTGGGTTCGAGCCCCGCGTCGGGCTCTGTGCTGACTGCCAGCTCAGAGCCTGGAGCCTGTTTCAGTCTGTGACTCCCTCTCTCTCTGACCCTCCCCTGCTCACGCTGTCTCTCTCTCTCCTAGAAATAAAACATTTTTAAAAAAAAATAGACAACTTAAAATGAGAAAAGTAAATAAAAGCAAAGCAAAATAAGATACTCTGTACAACAGGAGGGAATAGAAACACCACCCAGCAAGAGCGTTTGAGGCAGCGCTTGCTGAGCTCAGGGTTCGAAGCTGAGGGGAATGAAACAACCCTTGAGCGAGGCAGGAAGGGCAGGAGGGCTATCTGCTCTGCTTGAAATCAGAAAAGTGTAGACTGATATCATTCTTAGACAAAAGTGCCCGGGTGCCTGGGTGGCTCAGTGGGTTAAGCGCCTGACTTCCGTTCAGGTCATGATCTCGCAGTTGGTGAGTTCAAGTCCTGAGTCAGGCTCTGTGCTGACAGCTCAGACCCTGGAACCTGCTTGGGATTCTGTGTCTCCCTCTCTCTGTCTGCCCCTCCCGCCCCCCTCTCTCTGTCTGCCCCTCCCGCCCCCCTCTCTCTTCCTTTCTCAAAAATAAATAGACACAAGCACAAAATCCTAAATAACATATTTTACAAATTTAACCTAGCTATGTATTTTGAAAGATACTATGACCAATATGGTTCATTTCAGGATTGCAAAGATGGTTCAAAATGAACACTTTAATGTAGTTTACTACATTAAAGGAACCAAAGAGGCCACACTATTGTCTTAAAAAATGCAGAATAGTGGACCTTGGTAAAATTCAACATCCATTCACTAAAAACAAACAACAACCAAAGCCATAGTTAGCCAACTAGGAATAGAATGGAAGTCTTTTCACATGATCAAAGACATCTATCAGAAATCTTATGTCTCATGGTAAAAATGTTGTAACCAGTAAAGAAGAAGCAAGCGCCTGCTACTTTCCCCACCGTTCAGCACTGGATAGGAAATCCTAGCCGATATAATCCGTCAAGAATAAAAAATAAGGCATGAGGGGGCGCCTGGGTGGCTCAGTTAGTTAAGCATCCAACTTCGGCTCAAGTCATAATGTCACGATTTGTGAGTTGGAGCCCCGCGTCAGGCTCTCACTCTGCCCCTCCTCCACTCACACCCTTGCATCTCTGTCTCAAAGCTAAATAAAACATTTAAAATTTTTTTAAAAAACAAAAAAAGGCATGAGGAGTGGCAAGAAGAAAATAACCATATTATTTGTCAAAGCTATGAGTCTCTCTATAAAATAGCTATTTAAAAAATCTTCTGGAAGAGGGTGATCCTGAGGGGAAAGACACTGAAGTGACAGACCTTCCCAAACACATACCAAGTAATCCACCCCTTCACAAAGCAATCCTTCTCCCAGCATTTTATTTTGCGTCTAGAGCCAATAGTCCCGCTGGAGATCTAAAAGAATTAATGATTTAGGTCCTTTCATTTTATGAAGGCTGATACTCAAATCATGTGCTTTACTGAATCCATTAGAGCACATGTTTCCCATCCTTCATTTCAAGCCTATCACTTGTGGAAATGGGAATTTCAGACTAAGAATTCTACTCATCGCGTTACATGTCCACATTTGTCCACCAAACTCCTGCAGGAAATCAGAATAAACGGACTCATTTCATTCCACTGTGCCCCCACAATAGAAAATCAAATAGGCAGTGCACTTTTCTCATTAATAATTAACTTGAACATGGCTTCAAATGCCAGCATTAAAGTAAACCGAGCTTAAGATTTTTGCACACATGTTAAAAACAGGAAAAAAATCATCAGGAATCCTTGTTATGTCCATCTTTTATAGGAAAATGGAAAGTGCACCAAAGGCAACATAAGCAATTTAATGTTAAGATGTGTTGCTTTTCAACTATCTTTGTGAGATCTGGGAGTGATGTGGTTTTCCAGAGCTTAGCACCAGGAACAATCTTATCTTTCCAAGCACAAGATAAGGAGTAGGGAGTCTTCACTTATTGAGCCTGAAAAACTTTCCTAATTCCAGCTCCCTCAAAAGATGATGCATTTTGCATTATAAAGAATCAAAAGAAAAATAGTTGTTATGTTTTGTTTTTTTTTTTAACTCATGGCAACTTAGCCTAAGTCAGAACTGTGCTCTGAAAGCAGAAACAAACCGACAGGCAAAAGGTGTTTTTCACATCTTAGAAGTAAATGGTACAAATCTAATAAAATCCCCGACTTGTTTAGAAAGATGAAGCTAAAGTCAACACTGAATGTGTCTTGGAGGAATCAGAATGGGCTGATCTATTAAATGATCTGCAACAAGGATTACTGAACCTTAGTATAAGCTAGGTTCTGTGCAGATCATTNAAATCTTACAATGCAATCAGAGAAGATAAGAATAGAGAGAGAAATATTGTCTACTGGGACGTGATTAAAGATAACTAACAATTATTGAACATGTGCTCCCTTATGTGCATGTTTCCATATAAGCAATTATTAACTCATTTAATCCTGACAACTCTAATGCCTTGAGTGGATCAAGGGGCTCGAACAATATCATCAGTTCTGTCTCGTTCCATTGACAAGCTCTGCTTGGATTCACTCTGTATGTTAACCTTATTTTCTCGTGCATACAAGCTTTTTCTTTTTTCTTTAATTTTTTTTTTTAGCTGAAGTATGGTGACATGTAATATTAGTTTCAGGTACAGGATAGTGATTCAGCATTTATGGATATATTATGAAATGTTCACCATAATCAGTGCATTTGTACAGGCTTTTGCATTAGAAAGAAGACAGCCAGCGGCCCAGGCCTACATTCCTGCGATTTGCAGTCCAAAAAGATGAGAGTAATTTTCCTTATCAGTTTTAGCAGAAAAATCCTAGGGCGACTGGGGAAGAAGTGGTGGTGTTAGATGTTGGCACATCAGGACAATGTGGAGTGAGAGACATTTTTCCAAATGGGAACAGAGGAAGAGGATGGAAAGCAGCCGGGCAGGACAGTGAGGTACCATGAGAGAGGTCTAGTTCATCCTTGGAAGCAATAGAGAACCACTGGAGGTTCGTTTTTAATTGAAATATATTTGGCCGTGAAACACTGTGTAAATTTAAGCTGCACAGCATGTTGATTTGAACATTTATATATTGCAATATGATTGCCATTGTAGTGATAATTAACACCTCTATCATGTTACATAATTATCCTTTCTTTTGGGGGTTTGGGATAATTAAGTTCTAGTCTCTTAGCAAGTTCAAGAATTATAATACTGTTTATGCCTACTATAAGACCTCTAGGGCTTAAAAAAAGAGGTGAGCTACTAAGCCGTGAAAAGACATGGAGGAAATTTAAGTACATATTACTAAGCCAAAGAAGCCATTCCGAAAAGGTCACATACTGTACTGATTCAGCCTATATGACATTGTGGAAATATGGAGCCAGTAAAAGATCAGAAGCTGGGGGTAGGGAGAGATGAATAGATGTAGCACAGAGAATGTTTAGAGCATTAGAACTACTCTATATGAAACTTTAATGGTAAATACATATCTTTACAAATTTGTCCAATACCCAGAAGGCATAGCACTAAAACTAAATTTTAATATAGACTATAGACTCTGGGTGATACTGACGTGCCAATACATGTTCATAAATTTCAACAAACGCAACTCTCTGGTGGGAGATATTGGTAATGGGGAGGCTATACATCTATGGTGGTAGGGGGTATGAGGGAATTCTCTCTATCCTGCCACTCAACTTTCCTGTGAACCTAAAGAATAAAGTCTAATAAATGTTTTTTAACTCAAAAGTTAAATAAATTTTTAAAAAAGCAATGGTACCTCTGATCCCAATCCCCAGAGAACCTCTCAAGAAGGAAAGACAGTCTTTAAGAATTCCACATGGAGAAACTGGGACCCTTATGACTGTCGGTGGGAAACAGAAAATGGTGCAACCACTATAGAAAACAGTATGAAGTCTCCTCAAAAAAAAAAAAGAAAAGAAAAGAAAAAGAAAAAGAAAAAAGAAAAAAACTAAACATAGAACTAACGTATGATCCAGCAATCCCACTGCAAGGTATATATATCCAAAATAATTAAAAGCAGGGTCTTCAAAATATATCTGCACACACATATTTTATATCACAGTTCCCAGAAGGTGGAAACAGCCAAAATGTTCAACAACAGATAAACGGGTAAACAAAATGCGCTGTTTGCATACAATGGACTATTATGCAGCCTTAAAAAGGAAGGAAATCCTGTCACATACTACAACAGAAATGAAATTGAGGACATTATTCTAAGTTAAATAAGAAAGTCACAAAAAGACAACTGCTGTATGATTCTGCTTTTGTGAGGTTGTCTAAAGAAGTCACGTTCATAAAGGCAAAGAGTAGAACAGTCATTGCCAAGGGCTGGGGGAAGGGGAAAGAGCAGTTGCTCTTTAATGGGTAAAGAGATTCACATCTGTAAGATGAAAAAGTTCTGAAAATCTGTTTCACGACAATGTGAATATATTTAGCACTACTGAACACTATACTCAAAAATGACTGAAGATGATTGTTTTACAAAAAGAACAACAATATTCACATTTTTTTTTTTTAATCTAAATAGAACTCCTTGGGCACCTGGGTGGCTCAATTAGTTAAGCGTCTGATTCCAGCTCAGGTCATGATCACATGGTTGGTGGGTTTGAGCCCCGCGTCAGGCCCTGTACTGACAGCTCGGAGCCTGGCGACTGCTTCAGATTCTATGTCCCCCTCTCTCTCTGCCCCTCCCCATCTCATGCTCTATCTCTCTGTGTCTTTCAAAAATAAAAAAATATTTTAAAAATTTAAAAATAAAAATCTACTAGGAACTCTTAACCCACAAGCCTGAAATCACTAAGGATCTGACAATTTGAAGAATGGTTAGTCATGCAATGACCATTTCTTATTGTTGTTTAGGAAAAAACCTCACATCTTTACTGACACGTATAATTGCAGGCTCCCAACCTGCTTACAATTACAATCAACTCACCCGACCAAATCCCTTTGAGACAGGGGAAAGGAAATAATGAAAAGTTCTTTTTCCTGAAGTTTCCTCTGTTCAAACTTTCAAATGATTTCTTACTACTTCTGAATCTTAAGGACTAATAGCACTTATTTGAAACTTTTCTAAAATTAATTTTTTTAATAATTGGAAACATTTCCCCATGTCTAGGAACCTCTTGGGGGTCTTCTCTGAAATAAGATCAACACACTTTTCAAAATTTTTGTGCATAAAATGGTAGCTTGATAGTCTATAATATTTAGAAGCATATGTGATATTCAAGTATACAGAATAAATGTGGCTTCATGTAAGATAGAAAAAATTACAAGTTAGCTTTTCTGGGGTATCTGGGTGACTCAGCCTGTAAACATCTAACTCTTGAGTTTGGTTCAGGTCCTCATCTCATGGTTCGTAAGCTGGAGCCCTGCACCAGGTTCTGCACTGACAGTGTGGAGCCTGCTAGGGATTTTCTGTCTGTCTGTCTGTCTCTCTCTCTCAAAAATAAGCAAACAAACAAACATTGAAAAAAATTACAAGTTAGCTTTCCTACCAACAATGTCTCTGGTTCCTTAGCTATGAGCACTTGCCCCTATGCATTTTCTTTCATCTTCTTGACTAAATTTTTAATATTATGTGGGAATGAGGTAAGAATATACAATTTCGGAAAGCCATTCTAGCATAGCTAACATAAATTACACACATCAAGCCTTGTTCACAAGAGCCTACAAGTATTTACTAATGGTCTTTCCTTAGTTGAATCCCTGCACTGTACAACTTTCTGGTTTGCAGAACGTATTTGATACACAATGCTTTCGGTATTATCCACTTTTAAGACTGATAATTCAAAGGAATTTATATAAGTTATGTAGCTTCAATTATATGAAGCTTATCACTGTATCTTGCGACAGTAAGAATGTTAGAAATGTCATCGACGACAACGATGTCTTGGGAACTTGCTCCAAAACAATGTCACAGAAGGTTCTGAGAACCTTCTCTCCTTGCATTAACAAAAACATTAATGCGAAACTAACAGATTCTGGGAGCCATGTCGGAAGTCTATTGTAGACTTAATGGAGGTGGCTAAGCAGAAAGCAGAGATGCAATTACAAGGATATGATCTGAGTGGAACGATCACCTTGTGCTACCCAGTTTTGCCTTTTTTCTCTAGCATGAGGTCAGTTCGTTCATTCATTCAACACTTATTAAGCACTTACCATATGCTGGGCACTATCTCAGCACTGAAAGTGTAACAATGAAGATAATACATGTGAAGAATTATGAAGAGTCTGGGATACTATCCTCCTTGAAAACTAACAAGTTAGCTTGCCACCATTTCATGGATATTGGTAGAAGACAGAACACTCACAGGTCTGAGACAAAGGATAGCTTATTACTCATAACAAGAGCTATAGCCAGTGTGTGAACATTTGCACTGCTTCCCTGAAACTCAGCTCCCACAAGATGATGTAAAGACGGGCATATGGTACTTGCATCTGAAGTGATGTACATTATAAAAGAGGAACCTTCAGTTTAGGGGGCCTGAATATTTTATTATGGGCAGTAAGCCTGGCTGCCCTTTGTCCTGGAAGAAGACATTATCTTTATTATACTGAACAATAAACAATTCTACCCTCCACTCTGGAAGGAGACACTATGTCTACCTTGCCAGGTATTTGTTCAAACAACCTTGAGAGGGTAGTACAAAATAAAGATATTACCTTTGCTCATGAGACATGCAGAAACACAAAAGACTCATGGAAAAGTATCTCCCCCAAAATATAGTCCCTACTCTCAAGAAGCTTAGAATCTAAAAGAGGGACTACAAATGTTACAATAATAATAATTATTAGAAGATGGCAGGTAAAACGATAGTATACGTATACAAGATACTATAGAAGAATCAAGGACGTGCTCTGAACCAAGATGTGAAAGAACATTCAGAAAAGCATTCTCAGAGGACCTAATTCCAGCGCTGACTCTAAAAGGATGAAAAGGAAAAGGTAGCAATCATTTTAACAAGAAGTCTCTACAAGACCAAAGGCATGGAGATGAGAGTCGTTTGCTGCGAGTAGAAAACTACACGAAGTTGGGGGTCACTGCAGCTTAAGCATGAGGCCAAGGGTAATTGGACCTCAAGCTGAGAGAGGCAAACAACGTTTACAGTTCAGAGAGCCTTTAATGTCTTGCCAAGGAGCATGGGTTTTGCGCTGTAGACACTGGAAAGCCACTGGAGGGTTTAAAGGAATCTTGGATTTGCATTCAATCGATCACTCCAAATGGGGAGAGGTCCTTGTCTCTGGCTTATTGTGATTTTGGTATGATGTGGTGGGCCCTCAGTAGTCCCCTCCGATCCCTGATCACATCCACAGACACTCAGTGTGTGTGGCTGACATCAACCACCCTTGGGAATGTTTCTTTGATAATCCAGGGGGGCTGCTGCTCTTCTCAGTCCCGGTAAATGTGCCGTCACTCTCACATTCAGCCCCAGGCTCCCACAGGCACCCTCTGTGTTTCTTGCAGTGAACTTATCAACCTCTGAATACTTTTATCTTGCTCCCTTGGGTTTTAACAGTCCGTGATAAAGGTATCCAGTTCGGTATTTTCCTGTCCTCTAATATCTTCCTCTGACAAATGTTATCACTGAAAAATGACAGAGAATTTCCTGACATCTTCTGTTTCTCTTACTGTGGTCCCTCCAGAGCATTTTAGCGTAAGTGTTGTTGATGAAGGTACTGGATGCCTGGGACAAGTACTAACAAGAGTTTCTAATCATGGCAGAAAAATAATTTTTTTATAATTTATTTTTATGATAAAATTTTTAATCATTTCATCATTTATGAGGAATGGAATGTAAGTCTTTTTAGAATTCTTGGACTTTGACGTAGTGGGACATTTAACTATACAACATCCAGAAATTGTTTTAACCTAAAACATACTCTAGATTCTTTATCATCTTCAAATGCTACAAATGGCCCCTAGATCTGTCACAACTGTGATTACAAGGGATCAAAAGACCTGGATGGATCCCAGAAACTCCATCCTGGAAAATACTCAAAACCTAAATTAATTCTGTTTTAGAGAGAGAGAGAGGAGGAGGAGGGGCAGAGAGCAGGGGTTGTGGGGGGGTGGGGAACAGAGGATCCAAAGTGTGCTTTGTGCTGACAGCAGATAGCTTAATGCGGGGCTTGAACTCATGAACGGTGAAATCATGACCTGAGCAGAAGTTGGATGGTTAACTGAATGAGCCACAAAGGTGCCCCAAAAAATGAATTTCTTCTTCAAGGTACTCTTTTTATGAAACATCTGACCAGCCACACTTTGGCAAAACCAATGTTCGTTACCATAGTGAATGGAGTAGGAATTTATTACCTCTCTGGTCCATGCTTTTCCAGTGGTCTGTTATCTTGCTCAACTTCTGCAACAGCACCTTAGAACCAAGGGGACATTTGTGAAATGTTTTCATCTTCTTAAACAAAAAATCTCTAGAAATGATTCTTCATCATTTTGTTCAGTTTATTTATTTATTTTAAGAGAAAGGGAATGCATGTGCCTACAAGCAAGGGATAGGCAGAGAGAAAGGGAGAGAGAATCCTGATGTGGGGCTTGAACCCACGAACCGTGAGATCATGACCAGAGCTGAAACCAAGAGTCAGATACTTAAGCAACTGAGCCACCCAGGCATCCCGTTCTTCACCATTTATAATAGAAAGTGTATTGTATCAAGTGTACTATACCCCTGGGTTCTTATAGTAATGTTTACTTAGGATTTTAAATACATAAACTGCAGCATCCAATGGAGATCACTTTTAACTAGCACGTGAAGAGAAAAAAGATGTGAATGTTCTAACTTACTCCAATGTGGCTGACTTCAGAGAAGCATTAATTACTCCAAGTGAATATTGCAAATAATATACATAATATAATGTTCCAGAGGCTTCTTCCAATTCCAAAGCTATGTCATAGACATTAGCCTGTGAGGTCATTTCAAATGCTGTCATTTTGACATTATTCTGTCCATCTCACAGATGGAAAAAGCAATGGCTTTTAGCTGTTCTTCTGTAGTGAGGGGTTGTCTCTGAGGCTTCTAGTTACAGGGTGTATTCGCAGAGTTTCAAGGGATGACAGAAATGAACTGGTGGTGGTCCTCATTTTACAGAAGAGAATTTAAAAACCCAGGGAAATGCCCAAGTTTCCAGAACTAATGGTGGAAATAAAGCATGGATTCAGGTCCTTTGAACCCAAGACAGGGCTCCATCTTACACAGCTTGTGCCTTCACGATATATTCCATGACTTTTAATTCCCCCGTGTCGAGACAGACAGGAATGGTTTGCCAATCTTAGAATTTCCATCTGGAGGGGCTTCAAGTAGTCCTCAGTTTGTTGGGGGGGGGGCATCCCTGCTGCTCCAACCTGCTGAAAAATGGGCTGTCCGCTGCACAGCCAGATCTAACAACTCCTGCCATTGACTCTCACAATCAAAACTCTACCTTCAACATGAAATGTCACTCGTTCACAACTGAAGAACCTCCAAGAAGGTTGATATTTTGAATTCACTCGATTCGTGTTATATAACAGATCTACCAAAGAACAAGAGAGTGGCTTAGCCATGCATGGACTCACTGATAGCAGGACAGCTTTGGCATTTACAAGCAGTGTGACCTTGGAGAAGTGTCCTCATCTTTTAGAACCTCAATTATCTGGGGTACAAATGAGGACGAACACTTTAGGCACCTCTAGAAGTTGACATGAATTGTGAATGGAACAATATGCTCAAAAAGTGCTCTGTAACCTCTGCAGTGACAAGCAAATGCCATTAGATCAGCCAATGCATGTAAAGCACTCACTCATGTAGTAAGTACAGAATAAGCAATCTGCTATAAATGTTAACTATCAATATTAATTGTCTCATTTATGTAGAAAACAGGACACTTTTGAAACAAATGAGAGTAGTAAATTTTCCTCCACAAGGCAGATTCAGAATGTTTTCCAGAAAAAGTGCTTGCTTTAGGATATCTTAAAAACATATTTTGAGGTAAAATATGTACATAGTAAAGTGCATAAAGTACATAAATCTTCAGAGTAGAGGTTGATGAATTGACACTCGTATACACCACTCAGATCAAGATATAAAACATTTTTGGCATCCCAAACTTCCTTCATTTCCCTGCCAAGTCAACACCCTCCTCAGCCACTCAGTAGTGACCCTGATTCTGGCCTCAGTCATCACAGATGGGTTTTGCTTGTTTCTGTATAAAAGTATACGTTATCTTGCATCTGGCTTATTTCCCTCAACATAACTTCTGTGATATTTATCCATGTTTTTCATGCACCAACAATTTCTCTATTTTCATTACTGTGAAAGATAATGCTATATGGATATTCAATTATCTGTCTATTTCTCTGCTGATAGACGTATGAATTGTTTCCAGGTTGGAGCCATTATGAATGAAATTGCTATGAACGTTCTGATACCTGCCATTCGGTGTGCCTGTGTACTAATTTCTCTTGGGTATATTTCAAGTCTGAAATTGCTGTGTTGTAAAGAAGTGTATATTTTAGCTACAGCATTCTGAAGAGGGATTTCAAATACTAACACTCACTTCCAAGTCTGGCCAAACCTAGCTTGCTCTAATTCTGTGGATTCATTACAATGCCATTCACTTGATAAAAATAATTGTTTAGTGTCTGCATTGTATCAGGAATATAGCAACAAACAAGGCAGATGTGAACCCTGCCTTTGTGAAACTGACCTTCTGGTGGGCGACAGACATTGAACTAGAAATTAGAGCATAATAGGTGTTATGAAGGAGACATTCAGGTCACTATGGGAGCATATAACCAGGGGTCAAAAATGAGTTGTGATAAAAGCATTACTAAGGAGTCAAAAGATTGGGTTCTATTTGCAATTTTCCCACCAAGCAGCTGTATAACCTAAGACAAATTTCTTATTTTCCTGGGTCTCCCCTGCAATTGTAATACCATCTTACACTTGTGTCAAACCAAATTGTTCCTCTTAAGTTGTATAAAGACGTAAGTTCGTAACCTAGTCTCCACGCATACAAACAAGCCAGTAGAGAAATAAGTCAGAGGGGTCCTGTTACATTTTTGACTATAAAGAGATATTTTAATTCCTTCCTATATATGGGAAGTACAGAAAACTTAGTTCCCCTGAAAACAAATTAGGATGTTTAGCTGTAATAATTGTTAAGTGCTAACTAACACTATGGTGTAATCAAGCCACAATATATTAGTATACCCAATCAACAGATTATAGGACTTAAACTTACACAGTGTCATAGCTCAATTATACCACATTTTTTAAGAAAAATAATAATTGTTAAGTTCATAGGAGATTACTATTAACTCATCAAGTCTTTAAACAACAGCTTAGAATTTTATGATTGCCAAATCAGATTCAGTTATCATTCTGATAGGATGTGCCCTCATCACATGTTTTTAAATTCTTCTAAGCTAGCAGTCCTCAAAGTAATCAGGAATACCTGGGAGCCCCAAGACCATTTCTGGGGCTTCAGAGGTCAAAATTATTTTTATAATAATATTAGGATTTTTTCTCTTATTTATTCACATCCTCCCCCGAGTATAGAAGGTAGTTTTTCAGAGGCTGCATGATGTGTGGTATTGCAAGAGACTGAATGCAGAAGCAGATGGGAAATTCCAGCTGTTTTCCATTTAGTCAGACATTAAAGAGATTTGCAAAAATATAAAACAACACCACCTTTAAAAATATTCCATCAACATATTTATTTATTTTAACATGTATAAATGTATTGTTGCTCCTTTGAAATAAATTAATGTTTTAAGATTTCTCAGTTTCAATTTCTAATATTCTAGATATAGATAAATGTGACTCAAATAAACAAAAGCTTTTTAGAGTCTTCAATAATTTTTTTGAGAGGGTAAAGCAACTTTGAAACCAAAAAGTTTGAGAATTACTGATCTAAGCAAATGTCTTGCAGACATTCTCAGTCTCCTTGTGTAACAAATCCTGGATCAACAGTCTGGCTTTAGCCATGATTACATTAGCCCAAGACTGAATCAAAGAAAATAGGGCTTATAAAGCCAAAAACTGGATTAAAGAATGTAGGGCTTATCCTTCCTCATCAAAGGGCATTAGGCATATATTTGGGGTTTTTCAAAATGTTTCTATTTATTTTTGAGAGAGAGAGGGGGAGAACATGCGAGTAGAGGAGGGGCAGAGAGAGAGGGAGGCAGAGGATCCAAAGCAGGCTCTGCACTGACAGTGGAGAACCAGATGTGGTGCTCAAACTCACGAACCATGAGATCATGACCTGAGCTGAAGTTGGACATTTAACCACTGAACCACCCAGTGCCCCTATCTGGTTTGTTTTTTTTTTAATGTTTATTTATTTTGTGTGTGAGAGAGTGCACGTGTGCACAGTAGGGAGGGGCAGAGAGAGAGAGGCAGAAAAGAATCCCAAGCAGGCTCCATGCAGTCAGTGCCAAATCTGACATCGGGCTCAATCTCACAAAACATGAAATCATGACCTGAGTCAAAACTAAGAGTTGGACGCTTAACAGATGGAGCCACCCAGGTGCCCCAGGCATATATTCGTTATGTCTGCACAAATTGTGTCAGAGTTCATGATTCAATATTTACATTCATAGTTTTATTTAATCCTCACAACGCTGAGTCAAATAGTAAAGGCATTATCCTTCAGATTTTACAGATGAAGAAACTGACATAAAGAAGTTACATGAATGATCCATGACCACAAGTCCAAATGGCTGGACTAGGATTGAAACATAGATGTTTCTAACTTCCTGTCTAGTGTGCTTTCCATGGAGCAGAATGAAAGCATTGAATCTAAATATTCTCCAAATAAACTTTGAATCTGAATATTTCATAACCCCATTATTCATAATGTTGCGATTTCCCTAGCATTTTTTCCTTCCAAAATGTTAAGATGATCTTTTCTCTAAAACCTACTCTCATTTAACCAGAAAGTAACTTAAGAGAAGCTAAATTTCTGAAAGTAGCTTTACCTTTCAAGGATAAAAAGTCAGACATCAATTTTGTCTTTGCATTCATTAAAAGTAAGCACGGTCTAATTTGGGTTATAAAATTATCTACTAGGACACAACTAAGAGGCCAGTTTATGTAACCCACAAAAGGATTGGAGGCTGTCTTTAACACAGCAAACTGATAGTAGTTAAATACCTTATGAGAACCAAGTGAGTTTTTATTATTCATTTATTCATTCATTCTTAAAGATTTTATTTTTGAGTAATCTCTACACCCAACACGAGGCTCAAACCCCAGTATCAAGGGTCGCACCCTCCACCAACTGGGCCAGCCAGGCACCCCTGAGTTTTTAAAATAAAAAAGGAAAGATAGATTTTGTCATCGTTTCCTCAGATCAGCTGTTGAATGGTTGTTTTGTGATTTACTGGTGATTTTATATTTTTCTTTAAAGCTCTGCACAATTTGATGGGTTTTCCCCACAACTTGAATAATTTATTATATGGATGATTAAATGATGCCTGCTATTTCCATTTCTGCTTGAAATAAATGACATGCTAACTTTTAATTTAAGGAGCCGTTTTTAAGGCATACAAATGTAAAACTTTAATTCTCTTTGCTAGGTAAAGTGATCTGGTTTTAAGCAGATAATGATCTTAGCTTTAATTTGGGAGTAGCTAAAAGAGAGATTTAAATCATGAAAACAAGTTGTTATTTCTAAATTCACAGGAGCACCAATAAATTGAAGTGACTGAACCAAGTAATTAAAAGCAACTTTAACATAGGTAAACAGCATAGTTGTTAGGAAGACTGCGAATATTCATAAATATGAAATAACTTTAATGTTTATTAATTAATAAGCAAATACTTTTAAAATAGGTCAACGCCTTGGACTAACAAGAAGCTTTCTTGACCTCCCCAAATAAATCTCAGACATCTGACATGTGAGTTTCCAACATTTACATTTGAAAAAAATTCAGATGATATTCATCATTTATTGCGATTTAGGGGGAAGGGGCAGGGTTTGTGGTCTGGAATGGAGAATGAGATAAGAATGTTTCTTTTGAAATAATCTTCTTAAATTTGACTAGGGGATCCTAAGCCACCCCATCATGATTAAAACAGATGATCACAAAATGGTCAAATGTTGATGATTTAGAACTGTTTTCATAGCAGAATGATAGAACAAAATAAGAGAATAGGAAGGGGGAATCCCTCAGTCTCTAAATGAAGTGCCCTTAGATGGCGAAGGAATGGCAAATCAACACCACATTGGACTTTCGCCTAAGCAAGTCATGAGGTATCAGCAACAATTTAGCTTTAGCAAAGGTAATCATAAACCACGACAGTCACAGATTGGACCATTTTACCATCAAAAAATTCAAAGATAAAGCAAGCTTTGAAAATGTGATCTACAGGGCTTTTGCACACTCTCAAAACTACTGCCACAATAACGCATTCCTGGACAGCTACAGGGTGAGGGAAAACAATTGCACCACGAGCTAACAAAACTCCCCATCTTTTTTCATAGACTCCTGAAAAGGAAGACCCTTCATGCTGTTATTTTCAGGCATCACCGAGTTTATCTCGGCACTAAAAACTTATTTTCGATGTAAATTAATGACCCCTACACTCCATGGATTGAAATGGGAATTTATTTTTATTATTATTTTTAGTGTTTTTATTTATTTCTGAGAGAGAGAGAGACAGTGTGAACAGCGGAGGGTCAGAGAGAGAGGGAGATACAGAATCTGAAGCAGGCTCCAGGCTCTGAGCTGGCTGTCAGCACAGAGCCCTATGCGGGGCTCGAACCCACGAACTGTGAGATCATGACCTGAGCCGAAGTCGGACACGTAACCGACTAAGCCACCCAGGCGCCCCTGAAATGGGAATTTAGACAAAAGACAAATCCAAAGAGGGTTGGGGGTGCCTGAGTGGTTCGGTTGGTTAAGCGTCTGACTCTTGATCTCGGCACAAGTCATGATCTCACAGGTCCATGAGTTCAAGCCCCACAACAGGCTCTGCCCTGGCAGCGCGGAGTCTGCTTAGGATTCTCTGTCTCCCTCTCTCTGCTCCTTCTCCACTTGCACTTCTTGCTCTCTCAGAATAAATACATAAACTTAAAACAAACAAACAAACAAACAAAGAGGGTTGGAATTTGTGCCTTGCCTCCCCACCCTGGAGTAGTCCTCCAGGTCACCAGCACTGCCTTGGCAGAGCCCACTCCGGACCCTGAGCTACCCACCCTCCCCAGCCCCCGGCATTAGGTGGGTGCTGTGGGGATGTGCTGGGAGCCAGGAGGGAACAGAGGAAATGGGGCAGCTCCCAGGAGCATTGAGTATTATTATGAATTGTATTTGCACTGTTCTTTTTCTTCTAATTGCATCAGTATATATACAATATATCTATATAATAACAACAACAAAAAAATTCTTCTTCCCTCCATCCAAGCTCTATTTCTATGCCTCATTGCCTAATTTTAGCACATTGTCTTACCACTCTATATTAGAAATTTGTAGCACGTGTTTTCAAATTATTCACTAGTAAGCCTCCATATTATTTCTTTTAAGATTAGACTTAATTTCAGTGTGTAACATAAATCTTGGCCAAGTAAATAACTTCAGATATTTATAGCAGAATCTGTCCCGTAGGCTTAGCCATCTTGGGCTCTGTTTTATGGGGATGTAGAAGCATCTGCTAACTATCAAGAGGCAAGGGAATGCATTTTATGGTGACTACTTCCTGGAGAGATAAATAGGGGGGAAAAACTTAATTTTTCAATGTCCACTCCTCTAACCCTTCAATTAACAGCATTTTTACAACTAATGATCTGGTTTTACAATGATAACCACCTACTGCTGGGGGAAATATATTTCCTTTACAGCCGCTCTCAAGTAGAGGATTGCTCTGTTAGAAGGTCTTTTGGTGGCGGGATATATTGCATATTTTTTCTATCTGCCACCACGGCAGAACTGACTTGAAGAAACTTGAAATGGCCACATCTTTTCAAATGTTTGTGATCTCTCAATAATCTAAATACCATTTTATATCATTTTAATACACAAACTAAACTTGATTTTGTTACTTTCAGAATCAAACCAAATGAGGGCTCTCCTATCTAAAAGTCTCAGTTCCACATCTGATCAGCAAGAAGCTGTTCTTTGGTGGCCTTCTGGGCGAGGGTAGAAGTGTAATCAAACATTTAGGATGTGGTCACTCGACATATAGACCCTTGGTTCAGTTCCTTACTAAGCTACCATCACTGGAGTCATGGATCCTAATCCCGGGACAGCTTTTAACCTCCCAGATAATTTACTTTGGATCGATTGCTCTTTGACAATATTCTCCTCCTGACTTAGATAACAAGACACTGCATAAGCATACAATACCCATTATTCTGCTTATTATAAGATCATAACTGACAACATAGTTAATTGCATGATGAATTTTTAAAAATAATATTTATAAAGTACATTGTAAGTTAGCAAGCACTTTTCCAGCATTACCTCCTTTAAGCCTCCAAACACCGCCAAAAGGAAAGCACTTTTATTCTCATTTTGCCAGTAGAGAAAAAGCCTTAGAGAGGTTCAATAACTTGCCCAAGGTCAGAAGCCGAGAGATGAAAGAAAAGACTTGACCCCAGGCCTACCTGATGCCAAAGACCAGTTGTCCTCATGGGAAATCGATCTCAGGTCTAGCCACCCAATAAAATAAATTCCCTGGGTGACACCGTGATTCCTCTTGTGTGTATGGAAACCATACACCCTACACTGGTTCCCTTATTACTTTGGCCAACTAAATCATCTCTTCTTTTTTTTAAAGAATTATTTCATTGTTTTTCTTTGTAATTCTTAGGAAAATGTCAAGCAATAGACAAAAGTACAATGTAGAAAGTTTTAAATATAACAAAATTCTACCTCCCAGTTTAATTCCTGAAAATCAACTCCTTCTAAAGAGTAAAATAATTGATAATATGCAATGTTGGTGAGGAGATATAAGGCAGACACATTCATATCCTGCTGGTGCAAAAAAATTAGGGAAAGTCTTTCTGGAAAGCCACTTGGCAGCTAAGAGGAGTTATTAAGATGTCTGTCCCTTTGACTTTGCAATATTAGTTCAAGGACACTGTCTTACATAATCAGAAAAAGAGACAGAAATTTATAATTTTTATAAATCATCTTATAAATTTATAGCAAGATTTATTTATAAAAGAATATAAAAGAAAAAGAAAAACACTCAAAACTAGAAAAATTTTAAATTGTGATGCATACAAACAATAAAATATCACACGTCATTAAAAACCAAGCTACTTATGATATACTTTAACTGGAAAAAGAGCCAGTCGCCCCTCTTTATTCTAACTTTTAAACTACTTGACATAACTTTTCCCAGAAAACTTGCAAGAATACTACAAAGAATTCTTCTCTACCATCACATGGATTTACCAATCAACATTTTGTAACATTTACTTTATCTTTCTCTCTCTATCTTTTTGTCTGTCTGTCTCTCTCTCTCTCAGACACACACACACACACACACACACACACACATACATTTTCTGAACAGTTTGAGTAAACTGCATACATCATGACCCTTTACTACTAAGTGCTTCACTGTGCGTTTCCTTAGAACAAGGGCATTCTGTTATATAGCCACAATATAATGACCAAATCAGGAAATTTCATGCTTGCACCATAATATTTTATTGACTATATTATCCAAGGAATGCCCTACATAGCTACTTTTGTTTTTCAGGTCCAGTATGTAATCCAGGATCATTCACTGCATTCAGAAGTATGTCTCTTTAGTTGCCTTTAATCTGAAACAGTTCCTCAGCCTTTGTTTTCCATGACATTGACTTTTTTAAGTAACACATGTATTTTGTAGATTTCCCTTCAACTTGTGTTTGTCTTCACTTGTGACAAGAACACTATAGATGATATTGTGTCTTTCTCAGTGCATCATATCTGTAGATACATAAGGTCGATTTATCACATTATTGGTATGTTAAATGTGGCTGAACTGTGAGGAAATGTCAGGTTTCTCCACCGTGGAGTTCTTTCCTATTTATTAATTTCTTGGATTCCTTAAAAGTAAGTATATATGCATCACTTCATCAAGCTTTCATCTACTATTGTACTATTTATAGATTGTTTTTCTGAATTGGCTATTTTGGTCATTAGGTCATAAAATAGTGACCTCTATCCTTCCTGGCTTTCTCCTTTAAGGAAGAGATTTTCTTTTACTATTGACTCATTTCTTTTTTTACTATTACTATCGACTTACAATTCCTATTTTATTCAAAGGCCCTATGATGGTCAATTTTATAGGTCAACTTGATGAGCCATGGGATGCCCGCACATTTGGTTAAATATTATTCTGGATGTTTCCATGAGGGTGTTTCAACTGTGGTTAACATTTAAATTAGCAGATTGAGTAAAGCATATTGCCTTTCTTATGTTTTTAATATGCTAAATGGCCATTTAAATCTTCTCCTGTTGAGTTATCTTTCATGTCTTTTGCCCACCGTTCTATCCAGTTTTGGTTATCTTCCTTCTTTAACATATGAGGCAACAGACTCAGGGAAGAGGAACAACCCAAGGTTATATTATACATGTAGGAATTGTTGGAGCTGAAACTGGATACTGACACTATAAGGAGAAAATTGCACAAAAAAATTTTTTTGTTTCTGTTTTTGGAACTATAGACTTAACTCTTCAAATCTTCAGCCACAGTAAACATATGTTACCTAGATAATTAAGAGAGAAAATGCACTAAAATTAAAAGGAAGCAAGCAAGCAAGCAAGAAAGAAAGTAAAGCCAGCTTCTCCCTGAGTCACAACAAATTTCAACAGTCATCCAGAAAAGTCTATACCCGGAAGGTGGAAATAGCCAAGCATGTAGGCTGCCAGTTGTCAGAGGCCATAGGAATTTGCCATTTTTGTGTTCATTTTCAATAAAAAAGTAACAACAGAGGGAGACACAAGAAGAAAATATTGGTAAGGTGAATGAGCATACTGAAACCAAGCAACAAATGGGAGGCACACCCTCTACAATCAGTGGCTTGAGATTCATCAGAGAAATAAGAGGAAAGGAGGAGAGGGCACTGAGCAGTAAGACAGAAATCTTAGAGATGGCGGCAGCGTCTACGGTGAAGTTCTCAGCACAGAGAAGAATGTAAAAGGAATGCAACCAGTCTGCGTCCTCAGAACTGAAGGATGGCCATCTGAGGAGGTGAGAGGTAAGTAGATTCTTTCACTGAGCAGTGGCTCTCACCCCCTACAGATGAACATCACCAGAGGAATGTTTAAAGCAAATATATGCCTGGAGCCCACCTTTGGAAAATTAAATCAGAATTCACGGATGGGATATAGAAATCCTTTTGGGAAGCACAGGTCTACCCAGCATACAAGAGGGACTTTCTTGGAAGTTTTCAAATATTCTTTCAAGGATAAAAGAATGAGGCTAGATTTATATTTTAACTCAACAAGTCATCCCATCAGTGTATATAGAGATTATATTATCATTATCTTCTCACCATCACCAACCACGCCACCACTGTCATCACCACCACGATTACTACCACTACTATCATCACCAACCAGTGTCACCACCACCACTAGCATCGCCAACACCACCATCATCACCACCACCACCATCACCACCATCATAATAACTCCCATTTAGTGAATACTCTACTACACCCCAGATCCTATGCCAGGCACTCTATACTGTTTATATATTCTAATTTTATAGCAACTCTTCACAGTAGGTATTATTATCTTTTACTTTAGATTCATGAAACTAGGTTCAGAAAAATTAACAGATTTACTCAAGTCAGGTCTTGACATACTTTCCATCCCATGAATGCACCATATTGTTCACATTTATCAACTTCAGCAATTACACTTATTTTATAGTAAGTAAAGGCAATTCTACTTTGAGATATACTCCCAATAGAATTGAATGCCTATGTCTAAAATAAGACTTGTACAAAAATATTCATAGCAACTGTAGCAATTCTATTCATAATAGCCCCAATCAGAAACAACGCAAAAGATAAACAAATTGTGAGATACCCACACCATGCCATTCCACTCAGCTTTTAAAAAGAACAAGCTCCCAAAGTGATACATACAACAACATGGGTGAATTTCAAAAACATTTCATGGAACAAAACAAGACAGACACAAAAGAGCCCATACTGTATGGTTCCATTTATATGAATTTTGAAAGACAAAATTAATTCCTAGTGCTTGAAATCAGAATAGTGGTTCTACCTAAGGGGAAGATGCATGTATACAGATACGTAAATGTATACATATGTAAAAATCCACTATTATGCATTTGAGATGTATGCATTTTATTTCATAAAAAAGAGACCTCAAGTGAGTATTGTCATTAAAAAATAAATAAAAGGAAGCTCACTCAAGGCCACAAAGCTTACAGGTGAGCCAATACAACAGAACCCAGGTTTGTCTGAGACAAAGACTATGATCTATAAATAGGGCGATTTTCTCCTTAAATGTGTATTAAGTCCCCCCATTCAAGTATCACAGTGACTCCACAGAACTGAAAACAGTCCATATGCTTCACCTTAACCTTAGGAGAATGATTAAGTAAGTTATTGTATGCACTCACAAGGAAATATAATTCAGCCACTAAATGATGATTATGAAGATTTTAAAGCAATAAAAACAAATGCTTATAATCTAAGGTATGTAAAATGAAGCAGAATACTGAATTGTACCTATCTAAATGATTGTAAATCTGTAAGCATTAAGAATGTAAATATGTAAAAACTAGATAAGAGCATTTTTTTTCCCCCAAAAGGAAATTTTATTGAGGCCACTAGTTTATTTCACTCAAAGGACCAACTGTAACCAAATGAAGTGAACATAACCTCAAGATTTTATTGTCTTCATAATGTAACAAAATACAAAGCTTAGAACTGGATCACTTGGCCCTTTCTCTTTTTATCTCCTCCCAGTTCAAAATGCTTGCATCTCTTAATAGCCAACATTCTCTTAGATCTGCAGTTGGGCTCAACACATTCAAGCCTCAGCACAATCTTCTTTGTAGTCTTACCCTTTTTTCGGAAAATCGGCTTAGTTTGTCCCCCATAGCCACTCTGCTTCCTGTCATAACACCGCTTTCCCTGGGCATAAAGAGAATCTTTGCCTTTCTTGTACTGTGTCACTTTGTGGGGTTGGTGCTTGCCACACTTCTTGCAGAAAGTCCGGCGGGTTTTAGGAACGTTCACCATGGCTGCGAGAAGGCTATCGGCACGGAAAGTAGATAAGAATATTTTAAAATGCTTTAGTTTCAACTGAGCGATTGTGGATGATTTTTTTTTTTTTGGTATTACAAAAGTTCCATGATTATTACAATATTATCTTGACAGTATATTACAAAGGACTCAAAAAGTATGAAATCTTTAAAATCACCAAATGTTATATTTCCAGTGAAATGAACCTAAGAGTTTCTATCTAGAACCCACCCTATTAAACTATCTAGAATTATGCTGAAGGGGAAGTAGGGCTCTTGAATTAGTCTTGGATACTTGTAGTACATGAAGTCTCTTGGATAGGACCAATTTTAGAGGCAATTCTCTCTAATTTGAGAGTTAATCACGACATAATATACAATTAAAGAAAATTAAATAGTAAAAATAAAGAAATAAGAATCAAATATTTTAAAGGGGCCATTTGGAAAGCCAACTTTAGTATTTTAATACATGAAAATGAATTTTTAATAAGGAATCAGTATGAGTTCTTACTTTTTGCCTTTAATTATTTATTGCTCTTAGAGGGTAAGGTCAGTTTTAATTTGTTATGTACATGCTCAATTTTGTTTTTTACTCGAGTGTTAGTCAAGAGAAACAAAATATTTTGTATTATCAATTTAAAATAAAGGCATACACTTCCATTTAATATGGCAGACTGAACACATATATTTTTCTCTGCTTCTTTCCCAAATCTTACAAAAATGTCAATAAGAGAATAAAATAGTACCGCTGATGAATGGATTAACAAAATGTGCCACATCCATACAACCGAATATTACTTGGCCGTAAAAATAAATAAATAAATGAAATGCTAATATATGCCACTATGTGGAAGACCCTTAAAAACACTGTGTTACGTGAAAGAAGCCAGTCACAAAGGTCACATAGCTTATGACTCTATTTATAAGAGATATCCAGAAGAGGTAAACACATTGTGACAGCAAGCATATTAATGGTGGCCAGTGGCTGGGGTGGGGGCCAGATAGGGAGTAACTGCTTAATGGGTATGAGGACTCTTTAGGGGATGATGAAAATGTTTCAGAACTAGATAGGGCACAACATTGTGAATATACTGCATGTTACTGAAGTATACATTTTCAATGGTTAATTTCATATTATGTGAATTTTATCTCAATTTTTTTAAATGACCACACTAGATGAGAGATGAGTACAAAATTTAGAAGATGGCAAACAAATGGCAGAAATGGAGAAATGGCAGCTGACTCACAGAGCAGAGTAAATGAAACTTACATGTGGTTTATTGGACATTTCTTCTCCAGGGAAAATTAACAGCTGAGAAAAAAACTAACTATCCATAAAGTCATAGCACATTCCTCCCTGTCAATGTGTAATAAGAGACTTTTAGATGCCTCACTCCTAAATATGAATGAAATTGGCCCCAGAAACCATAAGACGTTTGAGGAAATTATATACTCATGAAATAAGAACAAAATGCTATCTTTTGCAGAGTATTCAGAAAGCAAGAAATAATGTTTAGAATTAAATATATGGCAGAAAAATTAAAAATTCAAAAGAATGTTTAGAAAATATAACTGAGAAGTGAACAATATAGAAAGTAGGATGCAGAAGAGAGAATAAAGATAGAGGGGTAGACTGAATACTGACCGACAAAGAGATGCACATCCTAATTCCCGGAAGCTGTGAATGTTACCTTATACGGAAACAGGGACTTTGCAAGTGCCATTAAATTAAGAATTCTTAAATAGATTGTCCAGATCATCCAGGTGGGTCCTAAATGCAATCACAAGTGCTCTTATAAAAAGGGGGATGAAGGGAGATTATACACACTAGAGGAACAGGCAGTGAGACCACACAGGCAGACCCCGGAATCAGGTGACCACAAGCCAAGGGATGCCTCATCCCCTTTGGAGGCAGGGATGTGTGGGTAGGTTCTTGTTTTATTATTTTTGTTTCTTCTTTGGTGGTCTGTTTGTTTTGTTTGCTTGTTTCTTTTATCTTTATATAAATGTTATCAATAGAAGAATCCCTGAAAAAGCCAACACAATTTTTGCGGGTTCATCAGAGCCCTGCTGACTTTCTGGGCTTTCACCTGCCATTTATGTTATTCTTTCACCCGCCCTTTATGTTATTCTTTCACCCAATTTTGCACAAACCCTTTTCTGCATCCCCAGTCCATTACAGGGCTATATCCAGCCCTGATTGGCTAGCTGGCTTCTGGTGTTACAGATGGAATAGTGCCGCAGCCTCCAAAACTGCTCAATAAACTAAGAGATGCCTCGCTTAATGATAATCATAACAGTTACTTTCTGCTTACTGAGTTAGCACTGACAAGCATTATCTACATGTTTTAATAATTTTTACTGGAAAACACACCATAATAAAACTAGAAACCAGTCAATATTTTTCCTGCAATTACAAATGAAATTACTCTTCCTGGAGTTAAGTCAGTGCCAATTGCCTCTTGCAACAAATACAAAGAAATAAGAGAACAACCCACTCACTCACTGAGAACTGGGTCTGCACACAAATAGACAAAAAAAATCACAAGTGGAATTTTTGAAATACGTAGCATTCAAGTCACAAACTTTAAACTTTCTTTTTGAAGGAGCCAACAACAAAAACTCCATTAAGCGTGTAGCCAAGGACTGTAATTTCATCTCTAAATATCATAAACTCGAGTCACGAGTCACGTGCGTAATTATGCAGACAGTATCAAAGACCTTTTACTCATGATGATGGATGCGATCTTGGCTCACAGTCCTTTTCACACTTAACATTCTCCTAATTGTTTTGTCTTTCAGTGATAAAAGGTAGCATCCAAAACAACAACAACAAACAAACAAACAAAACAAACAAACAAAAAAACCCAAGGGTACACCAACTGACCTCCTGAATGAGAGCAATCCAGTCTTTCCTATCCCATAAGATTTCATGTAGTAACTGAAGTTTGGGGAGGACTCAGAACTGCCAGTTTCTGATGGGATCTGGGTGGATACTTTTCATTACAAAACAGAGTCTGTGAACTACCATTGTTAGAAAACATGGAAGGGAAAATGTCGACTTGCCATATATCCCCACTTTACTCAATATGTATTTATGTATGTGCATATGCACGTCCACCTTCTTCCAGAAAGAATTGAATGCATCCTTGACATTTCTCCATCTGTACAAAGCAATTCGTTCCTAGTTCCTTCCACAACCTGCAAATATTTACTTCTATCTCCAACCCAGGGAAATGTAACAATAATATCTAAATCTTCTGGAAACTTACTATCTTGGAAGAAAATGTTTTTGTCTTTCTAATTAAAGAAATGCATATCACAGAAAAGTCTGGAGAGGTGGAGAGTGTTGGAGATGTTGGCTATGATAGAAGAAAAAAACTTTGAAGGAATTGGGAAATTAAAAAGAGCCATCATTAAGGTAGATACAAGACCGTTTCAAATTTAATGGTTAGGATCGATTTCCAAGTACACACACTGTAGATTCTACACATGATTGGATCACAACTTCATTGGACTTCAAAAAAAAGGAATTAAAAACAATAGTCCTTGGGAATTGGTAAAATTTCCTGAGAGATCATCGGACTACTAAAGGCTATGGAAGTGGTAGTGTCCAAGTCTGTGTCCCTACAAAGTAAACGGGATCCAGCTAAATCTGAGTTATAGCAGGGAGAGATGGGGAGAAAATTACACTAAGGCATATACATATATATGATATACTGATATATGATATACGGAAAATAAGAAAGACCAGAGGAGGGGAGAGATCTAGTGGCCATGAGTAGGTTGTGGACCCTGCTTGGGTGGATGGTGGGAGGGAGGTCGTGTCTTTACTGTTCTCTTTTTGTCCCTAATCTGTACTTAAGAGCCCTTTGTGGCTGTCCCATAACCCCCTGATAGGGGCCTGGAACCTTAGACTGGAGTGTGCATTCCCTGTGGCCCCATTGCCCAAGACATGAGTATGCTTCAAATGGTAGAGAACATTGGCTGATTCCTTCTGCCTTTTAGTGGATCCTGGGTCTTTGGTTCTATCTTCTATAATTTGTGTAGGATTTATGTCTTAATCTTGTCTTGTTACTGCCTTCAGTGGAATCCAAAATTTGAAAAAGACCATGACACCAATCAGGTAGGGGAATTCTGGAGCACCTAGGTGGCTCAGTCAGTTAAGCGTCCAACTTCAGCTCAGGTCATGATCTCATGGTTCATGGGTTCGAGCCCCACATTGGGCTCTGTGCTGACAGCTATCTCAGAGCCTGGACCCTGTCTTCAGATTCTGTGTCTCCCTCTTTCTCTGACCCTCCTCTGCTCATGCTGTCTCTATTTCTTTCTCAAAAATAAATAAAACATTAAAAAAAAATTTTTAAGGTAGGGGAATTCTAGGTCCAGCTCACAAAAGAGATTGACTCTTGTTTTTTTCTTTTTCTCTTCCTTCCCATTTCTCTAAATCGATTATTGAAACAGACAGACACCTGGAATGGGAACTTCAGGGAAAGATTAGGACAGCTAGACTAGGAGAGCATCTTGGGCAGGGCAAAGGTGATGAGGACTTCTTTCCAAAGCTTGCAGACCATCTACCTGTAAGAGGACTACCTGATAGAGGGCTCCAGAGTAACTCCAAACACCATGGTTCAGTTTGGTTTATTAGAAGATTCTGGAACACTTGAAGCAAACAGGTCCTCAACATCACTTTTCAGCTGTGTTCCCATCTCAGATGTCACTAAACCAAGCCTTCCCATTTTGTTAGCACTCATCTATAAGAAATGCTGAGCCCCCAAAATCCTCTAATTGGATCCTACTGCATCTATCCTAAGAAAGCAGAATCCTATAGAATGGAGCACAAATGTTCTTAAAGATCTGAGATTCTGTGTCCCTCTTCAGTAGAGGACCGCTGTCTGAAATACCAATGATGATCACATACAGAAAACCTCTTTGAGTTTTCAGGAAAGATCAGTAGAAAATACATCCATCCACTTTAACAATGAATAACACAGAAAGAAGTCACAATTAAATCAATGCAGAAAGTCACATAACTCATTCAATAATGAACATCTTCAACTTGCTTAGAAAGAAGGGAAGGAAAAACGGGTCCCAGGCTTTCATTCTTCTTGGCTCTCAGCATCAATGTAGAGGCAGGAAGAACAAAATGGGAATGTGAAAAGAAAAGAGTCTGCTCTTCAACCCCCAGTTCCAAACAGGTTAACTTACATCTCTCCTCCATGAGGTCCCAGGGCCACCAGGGCCAAGTATGCCAGTTCCTAGAGCCGTCCTCAGAAAGCAGAGGCCTTCAAGGAGGGGCATGTAGTAAGGAAAGCCCAACCTGATGATCGGGTCCCTCCAGAAACTCCATCAAAGAGCAAATTTTAAAACAGCAGGAGGCACCTGCTACAGAGGCTTCACCCCTGGGAAAGAGAGAAAGGATGAAAAAGATCTACAGCTCTAAACCTAATGAGTGTCCACACCTCTGTGCAGAGCCCAGGCCCACCAGGTATTAGAGTTGCCTCTTTGGGCAAAGAGGACATTGAAGTTCCCAAAGAACAGATCCATCACTGGCCAGATCCCAAAAAAGAAACTGGGCTTGTGTGTGGAGCTCATGCCAAGAGTCCATTCGAGGAGAAACTCAAGGACCTAGAAAAGCCAAATATACAAATTCCTGTAATGACAGGGATCCTTTCCTCCCTGAGTGAAGGTAGGGCTGAGAACTACATCCCACAGCCTTTGAGCAGAACCTACAGCTCTGAACGCTCTAAGCATTAATAAGCAGATCACAGAGAAAGTCAGAAAACCTAAAACAACTGCACAATTCCAGACGAGCAGCTGTGTTTGAGGCAACACTCTTCCACGTCCCCCCAGAGCTTGTGTCCCCACCGAGGACTGGAAAGCCCAGACCAAGGATGCCCCAGCCATCAGGCCATGTTCACCAGAACCCTAAACTCTGTCTCTGGGAGTATGTTTCTTCTGGTGGCCAGAAAACTCTCCTCCATCCTCTACCTCCAGCAACACTTTTTCTCAAAGAAATGCAATTAGAGAAAATAAGTTAGTTCCCACATTACCACATTCTCTGAAGAGGATGGTCTGTGTTTTTCCTGCCCAGCAATGTTTATTCTCATGCCATTGTTATTTACTTGTTTTTTCTGTCTGTGGTGTGTTTGGGGGAAGATTTAGGGAATTCCGGGAGCTCAGGCTTAGAGAAAACTAGGGTTTTGTTTCAGGTCTTATTGAGAGGCACCTTTGGCTTCTCAAAGGAGAACAGGGCCCAAGAGGAAGTTTGACAGTGGCATTGCATACTCACTGCATTCTTTCATTTGTAACTGTGAAGATATCCCATTTTCAAAATGTGTAATTCTAATACTATTGTTATGAAAACATATGCATATGCACAAACACCCTACTTTATAAACATTCACAGTTTTAAGCAAGTGGGAACATTCAATAAAGACCAAACCCCAGGACCTAAAACAATCAGTCATTCCTTTGCTCCCTCATCGTCTTGAATGTCACACAGCTATGGGGTTCAGTGGGCGTGGTTAGACAGGCATCAAAGGGCCGAGAGAATTACCCACTCAGCTTTCAGAGAACCTCACATACCTTAAAACAAAACGGGAAGTCTGGGGATTGTGAGGCCTTGAGTTCAGAAGAGTAAGGAGAAGCCTCCAACCACCCTGAATCTTGTGGTAGAGAACCTCTACCTGCCCATTCCTGTTGGTGGCTGAGGAAGCAATCATGCCCCCCCACTGATTCTTTGTTTAGTCTTAATGAAAAAGTAGAGCTGATTGCTACCTCACTGTCCTCTCTCCATGTGTCAGGTTCTAGAGCAGCAGCGAATGAAAAACTCCTGCCTGTGTCTGTGGTTTCACAGTCAAGGACAGGAGAAAGCCAAAGGGAAGGCAGGGCAAATCTGGAGTAGAAGGGACATGTGTTATTTACAGCTTGACAAGGAAGTCTCCATGGATCTTCAGGTGGCACTCGGGCCACTCTCCTGACACGACAGGAGAACTGGGTTCAAAGATGGGGACAGAAAAATGTCTTATGGTCTGAGTCACCTTGTCCCTCCTCCCATCTGCCTGAAGACAGCCCACATCTGAAAGGATTATGGGAAAGAATATTTTCCTATCAGTACCGTTCTGCATGTTAGAAAATGTAGCCACTTTCCATTGGATGCAGTGCTGGGTGAGCGATTGCAGAGAAGGGGTTTGAGGAGTATCGTTGAGCAGGACCCTGGGATGGACGTAGCAAGGCCCAGAATCAAGGCTGTGAAGCAAACTCTGAACTCAACCATAAATTCTTGTTGCTGAAGGAGAACCTTGGAAAAGGGAATCCTCTCCCCATGGAGACTTTACAAAGTGCCTTGTCCCAAGTTAAAGTCCTGATTAACCTTCTAGGAGGATTCTAGAAAATTCCTTGGCTCAAAAGAGGTAATACCTATACAGATGGATAATACCTTGATAATCAAAGCCCTTTGGTTCTTGGTGCTAAAGCAAATTCAGTTGATGGCAAAAAGTGAACTTTAGCGAAATGTTTGGAGTATTTGAAATAAAGTTGGACCAATTAGGACAAGCTCAAAGAAGGGCAAAGTAGCAGCCTTGAAAAGAAGAGCAAAAAAGTAATCTTCTTCTACTCCAATTTCTGGGGATTTCAGCTCAACAGAAACCTACACAAGATGAATTCCAAAGGGGGAACTTGCAAAAATAGGAATCCCAGAGAGATATCTGACAACAATAATTAGAGACACAGAAGGAACACTTAAGGGAAAAAGGAATTTTTTTCTCACATCCACATACCAAACAATGACACATCTTCTGAAAAGCGGCAAAGAAGTTGATGCCAAATGTTGCAGGGGAGGGAGGCAAGAGGGAAAAAACACAGAACCATCCAGAGTGAGACAGCCTTAGGTGAGATGTCTTCCCACCACCAATTGCTAAGGGAACAAGCCAGCTGCTAACTTAATAGCGGAAGCAGTGTCTAAAAAAGACAACTAAATCAGAAGAAAAACACGGAAAATGTAATGAAATATAATTACCTGGGTTCCTCCAATACTTGCTCCCACAGTTTCATTCAGGGAACGAAATAAGAACAGATATTTTAATAAAGTTCGCCTGAGCTTCCTGCCCATTAAAGCTTTATGACCTTCGCCAAAACATTAACCATCCTCCAAAACATTTGGCCTTTGTAAGGGCTTCAGATGGATTATAAAGCAAACCATGTGTCCCATCTCATATTGAATCACACTCACATGGACCTTTTAACAGGCGCTAAATCACAGTGTCTTGGACCCTTCCAATTGGAAACAGTCGTTTGGACATCGTGTCTGGGGCCAGATGAGGGTGCCCCCACCCTATATAGTCTAGCTACTTGCTCTGTTTCCTTTTAAATGCCTCCAACTATCTGATATTTGTATGCTCCACTTCGAGACCCTGCATGCCATCTATTAGGACCCACTGCCAGGAGATTCTCTGTAATGCTTGCCTTCTGCTCTGAATATTCTAGTATTTCTCATTAGCAAGCATCTCTACCCAGCAGGAAAGCAGAAGGAAGCTGTGAATAATGCAGCTGGAGATTTTAGAAAGAACACAGAAACCGGGGGCCAAAATATGCTTGCGAATAAATGGGCTGGGCTTCCTCCTTGTTCTCTGGATGCCTGATGTTCACCCCCTCCTGCCCCAGGACTTCTCACTCTGTAGTGTGCTGTTCTGTTCATTCCTCATTCTCACTGCCCAAATGGGAGCCTTCAGTGTCTGTAGTAAATGCATGTCACATGTGTACTGGTGGGTTTGGTGAAGAGAACCTATATTCTTTTATTAGGGCAAGGAAATTACTGTTTGGGTTTTGCTGGGTGATTTGGGTTTCCAAAGATAGAAAGGATAACTCATGTCCATAGAGAAATCCTTGTATCGGGAGCAGGCACCGGAATGGTCTGTTAGTTGCCTAAACATTACACAAAGGGATGCATGTTATTCTGTGCATCCAGGAAAATGTACACAGGCCAGGGACTCTGCCAGACCCCAGGCTCTGACTCTTCGGAGAGATGCACCACGATTCCTCCAGTCACCAAAACCCTAGCCTTGTCTTGTGCTACGGTGGGAAAACAGAAACCAACGGGTGAGCCTTCCAACAGACTCTCACCACCAAATCTCCAGGCTATCTGTGGCTGTGGCTCCCCTTTGTGAACTCATTCCTGGTAAAAGAGAGTGTCCAAGGTACTTTGCATTGCGGTCCAGGACTCCATCCCCTCTCCCTCTCAGGAACTTCCGTCCTTCACTTTGCTGCTTCTCATCTGGCAGAATCCTCCACTTCCCTTTCCACAGAGCCATTCCCAGCAACATTCTACAGGCTCTGGTATCATCCGGTTGAAAACACATTAAAAAACAATCCCCCCCTTGATGTCACAGTTCCCTACAGACATCAGCTGTTCTCCTTCTCAGCCAAGACTCAGAAATGTTGCCTGCAGAACTTTTCTGTGCTTCAGACCTCTCCAAAACATCAAGTCACCAAAGCGTCCATCCTGCCTCATCCAGTAAACCATTATCTTGAAAAGAACACACTCTCTTTCATGAAATACTCTCCTTTGCGTCCTTGTACTTGCTGGTGTTTCTCTCCTGCCCTTCTGGTTCTTGCTTGCTCTCCTTTGACCACCTGCTCTACTCAAAATCTACTTGTTGGAGTGGCTCAGGGCTCAGTTCAAACCCCCTTCTCTTCCTACACTGTACCCTGTGCAGAGGTGATTCCACCCAGTCTCTTGACTTTAAATAAATCTGCTGATGGCTCCTATATTTCTCCAGAGTCGTTTACAACTGCCCTCTTACCATGCCCACTAGCATGTCTAGGAGATAATTTGAGATCTACAAAACAGAACTCATGATTTTCTACTTCTTCCCCCAATACCCACCCAACCAAGTCACTCTCCAAACTTTTCTGCCTTGGTAAATCCTTCTCCATCTTCCCAGTTTCTCAAGCCTGAAACCTGAGTCATCCTTGACATCTTTCCTTCCCAAATTCTCATAACTCAATGTCATATCCTATTGATTCAGTATCCAAAACATATTTAAAATCTCTCAAGCTCTTTATATCTTATAGGCTTTAAATGGTCTGCCTATATCCATTCCTATCTTTTCCAATCTACTTCCCACACATCAGCTAGGCAGGTCTTCTTTTATTTATTTTTTAATGTTTATTTATTTATATGAGAGAGAGGGAGAGTTGGGGACGGGCAGAGAGAGAGAGAGAATTCTAAGCAGGATCGTGCTATCACAAAGCCTAACACAGGGCTTGATCCCACAAACCATGAGTTCATGACCTGAGCCAAAACCAAGAGTCAGATCCTTAATGGACTGAGCCACCCAAGTGTCCAGGGCTGCTCTTCTTTTAGCTAGTGCCCTGCTTCCCATTGTATTCTGTATAGAAAATAAATTCCTTATCATGCCCAAAGGCCTTCCGGATCTGGTCCTGCCTACATCTGTCCCTTCCCATCACTATCTGCACTCCAACCCACTGGGTGACTTGGAGCCTGTAGAGCATCTACCCATGCTCATCTAGTCCCTTGCAAGACAGGAGAGCTAAGAATTACATTTCCCAGACCGCCTTCATCACTAGAGACCAGTATGTGGTTTCCTTCTCCCAATCACAAGCACTTGACTTTGGGCCTCAGTTAAGAATGGGAGTAGGGGGTGCCTGGGTGGCTCAGTTGATTGAGCATCCAGCCTTGGCTCAGGTCATGATCTTATGATTCATGATTCAAGTTCTTGCACTGGGCTCTGTGCTGTCACTGCAGAGCCTTCTTGGGATCCTCTGTACCCCTTGCTCTCTGCCCCTACCCCACTGGTTCTCTCTCTCAAAATAAATAAACTTATTTTTTTTAAAGGGAGTGGAGAGACAGAGGATGAAGCATCCATTTTGCTGGTGCAGACTGGGCCAGAATTGGCATGGATCTACAGCCCTTGGATTCCAGATTTGGTAGTTTCCTGCAGTCAACAGCAGTTTCCCTGCCACAGAAGAAACAGTGTGGTTCTGGGAGCTGGACATCATCTCTGGAGGCTCTTCCTGGACCATATGCCCGAACCTCTCTTTGTAAACTGCTGAGGACCTGATAAATCTCTTCCTCCTTAAACTAGCTAAGGAGGTTTCAGTCATCAGCAACTGAACCCACACAGACCAACTTTTAGTTACTTAGCTGAACCAAGATTGCAGTTTAGAATGTGAGTTTTTAATCATCCTGGCCGAATTTGAACCCCTATCCAGCACTTACATGCTATGTGACCTTAGTAAAGTTACTTAATCTCCCTAGCTTCAGTTTTTTCATTTGTACGTTAAGAATAAAATTGGCATCTACCCCAGAGGGCATTTGAGGATAAAATGAGAAAATACTGGTAAAACATTTGGTATAGTTGCCGGCACATAAGAGTTCACTAAATGTTAGCTTTTATAATTACTATAATTAAGTACTATTATTTCCTTACTCTGGGCCTTAAAATTTGCTCTTTCTTATGCCTGGAGCATTCTGCCTATGCACCCAATTAACTCCCACTCATCCTTCAGTTTACAAATCATTTCCTCAAAAGTTATTTCCTGGCCCATTTTAATTATGCCTACCCTCTTGGTTTTCTCTCATAATAACATTATTCCCTCTTAGAGCATGTGTCAAAATTTTCAATTATATACTTTTTTGTTTGTTTCTGAATTTCATCCTAGTCTCCCCCATGGAGCTGTGACTTCCATGAAGGTGGCAGTCATGATGGCATATGTCCTGTCTTCGAGGGAGGACCCAGCATTTTGCTTGAGACACAAATGAGCTCAATAAATGTTTTTAAATGAGTGACCTCCCCAATAGGCTGTAAATGTAACAAAAGTTGCTGGACATGTGGAAAGTTGTGTCACCAGCGAGTTCTAATATAGGGAGCCCAGGCCTGCTTTGGCATAAAACAGCCCAAGACAAGTTTGGGAAATTATTTGTAAGTTTTCTTTATCATATTAAAACACACATTAATAGTACTCCACAATTTTCCAAGCCCTTTTTGATCTATTAATTATAGAAAAGGAAATGCAGGCTTCAAGATGTCTGCAACATGTACAATATCACACAGAGAAGAAGCAACACATCCCGCAAATCACTGACTGGTACTCGTGAGTTCCAACGCCACGTTTACCACTTTCTTGCTGTGTGACCTTGGGTAAATCACTCAATCTCTCTGAGATGTCTTCTTCATCAATGCAAAGGAATAATAATGTGTATGTTGTTGCCAAGATTACATGTATAAATTCTGAGATTTGCATTGGGTAAAAAGCAGAAACCCTACATGCCATCACCATCGTCATGATCACCGTCATCATCGCCATTGTTAAGTACTCACTTTGACTCAGCAATTCGTGAATCGTGCTTTTCCATAAGACTCTGGGCTTCTAGACCATTGATACCTTAGGAGTGCATGTTAATCAGAGCTGTAGCCGGAATGCCGTCCTCCATTTTATTAACAGAGCTTTGATGTCCCACATACCAGGCACAGATATGAAAATCTAGCTCTCATAGGAGCTTTCGCTCTATCTCTACAATCACATTGTGACTCCCTTGATTGCAAGGCCTAGAGCCACCTTTTTCTAGCGTGCATTGGATAGAGGTTTTGATTACTTATCAATGGATAAATCTGAGAAGCAAAAAAAGAAAAAGAAAAAAAAAACCGCCATGAGCAGGAAGTCCAAAAGGCCTCAAGAAAGTGATATTTCAGAATGAATTCTGCAAAGTCGATGATCCAAATCAGAGCCAAAAGCCCCTGGCCCCATGCTCAGAACATCTTTAAACTCAAAGCCAGAAAAACCAAACAGTCCTGCGTCCTATTTCTGAGAGGAAATCTACTCTCTGATCAGCAGACTCTTAGGCAAAATGCCACAAACAACAGTCATGGATTTTGCTGTTATTCGGGCTGACCCGGTGAGGCCATCATGGAGCAAGTATGACCGTGTCCCTGGGGACTCAGTGGTGAGCACAGATGGCAGTAATCAGGAGACGAGAGATAGGGGTGAGCACTGGGGTTTGCGTTTCCAGCATCTTCTAGATGCTATCTGCTATGACTACAGATATATTGCATACAACCAATTACAAGGGTCCCCAGTTCCTTGCTCGGGGCTATGACTTCAACTTCTTGAATATCCATATTAATAAGGATCTCTGGTTTTAATCCTGTGAGATCAACCACATCGTTTCCTGTTTGCAGCTCAGCTGAACACAACTGATGGGATTCAGAACTCTGGCTCCTTCATCACAGCAAATCTCAGGTCCTAACTGACTCTCTCACTGAGGTACTCGGCTGCTGTGTTTCCACACTGACAACAAGTGAGAACTCATTCCTGTTCTGAGTAGAAAGGCTGCTCAGATACGGTGAGGCCCTAAAGAGCAGTGAATGTGTGGCCAAACTGTCAGTTACAAGAAACCAAGCTTATTATTAAATCAGTCTCTGCAGGATTGCTTCAGAATGTCATGTCTTTTTTAAAAAAACAATTTTTTTTAATGTTTATTTATTTTTGAGAGAGAGAGAGCAGCAGACAGAGAGAGAAAGAGAAAGAGAGAGAGAGAGAGAGACACAGAATCTGAAGCAGCCTCCAGGCTCTGAGCTGTCAGCACAGAGCCTGACATGGGGCTCGAACCCACGGATCGTGAAATCATAACCTGAACCGAAGTTTAACTGACAGGGCCACTCAGGGTCAAATGAGAAAATGGCTCATCTGTCTTGAAATGTTATAGCCAATATTTATTTCATACTTACCCCTTGGCATGCACTGTGCTAGATTTGGGAGAAATCAATTCTTCAGTCTTCATCACAGCCAGGTGAAGTAGGACTCCTATTTATCCCCATTTCACAGATGAAAAATAGAGGCTCAGAGAAGTCAAAGAACTTTTCTGAGGTTACACAGCTAGTTAGCAACAGAAAGAACACTCAAATTCAGGTCAACCTGACCTGAAAGCTATCTTTAGTGTAGCTCTATCCAGTCACCCACACCCATAGGCCACCTCTCACTAAAGTCATCTAAAGGGACCACATTCCTCTTCTCCTTTTATCCTTCAGGTATCAGATCAACTAAGAAGTTCTCTCCTCCAGAATCTGTCTTGATTTTCAATTTGCCTTACGCTCCTTGATGAGCCTCTACAGTACTCAATACACGCACTTCTTACAACATCTGATCTCTCCCTCGAGACTAGGAGCTCAGTGAGGGCAAAGTCCAGGTCTGTCATGTTCATGGTGAGTAAGAGAGTGTCTAGCCCCTCATAGGCACCGTGGACATAGTTGTAGAATTTATGGATTCATGAATAAACGTGACACTCCAGGGGCACCTGGGTGGCTTAGGCAGTTAAGCGTCCAACTCTTGGTTTTGGCTCAGGTCATGATCTTGCCATTTCATGAGTTTGAGCCCCGCGATGGGCTCTGTGCTCACAGTGTGGAGCCTTCTTGGGATTCTTTCTCTCTCTCTCTCTCTCTCTATCTCTCTCCCCACCCTCCTTTCTCTGTCCCTCCCCTACTCATGCTGTCTCTGCCACTTTCAAAATAAATAAATAAACTTAACAAAAAAAAAAAAGATGACACTCTACAACGGTTAGTTTGGAATCTGAGAGCAGAGGATCTCACTGTTTCTCTCAGGAAGTTCCTCTGTCCTAGGAATCAGAAAAGCAGGTGAACACGGGTGGCACACTTTCCGAAGATGCTATAAATCCCCTAATACCGTTGGTCCTTTTATTTTAAAGGTGCTCACATTCCTTTGTGGTATGTGAACGCCAGCTATGTTTTAAGCATACCAACTGGCAACTATTTTTTAACTTTCTTACAGGGGCGACAGAGGGAAAGAAAGGTTGGCAGCCTAACACTCGTTCCCCAAGGTAAATCCTTAAGATACTACGTGTCCGTGTTATCATCAGCAACAGAGATCGCGCCAAAGGACGGTACTAGGGAAAAGCAAGGTCTTACCTCTTTGCAGGAACCAATACAGGACATGAAGGACCCAGGGCAAATTATGAAGAATTTCCAGAGAGTGACAGCAGGGCATTAAAACAAGTGTAGGCTCTTTGAAGCACAGGACCCGGCACAAAGGCACAAGTCATACACCCACAGCAGCAGTCTTGTGACTGATGCCGGCAGAGCTCTTATAAAGTCCTTCCCTTATTGTTGATTTCATTTCATTCTCATGGCAGCTGCATAAGGTAGATACTTAGACAGACAAGACATCTGAGCCCTGGACAAAGAAAGCTTTTGCTGTCACTGAATGGGGGAAAGAAACTGGTGGAATAACTAGCCGAGGAAGAAAGACAGAAGACGGAGACAAGAAGCACACTGAGCAATCCCAAATGAAAACTAGCCACACTTTTCTCTTTTTTTGACCTTTGACAGGGAAAAGAAGGATTGAGATAGAGGCAGTGGCTTCAGAGAGTTTAACCCAGGAAATAATTATCAGCTTGGCGTCAAGGAGAATAAGCATTAGTAATCCACTCCCTGTTTCTCAAGAAGCAAGACCATGGCAGGTTCCATACTGTGCCCAGTGGTCAGACCAGCCTCCCTCATCAGCCCCCCACCACTGAGTAAATCCAACCCCAGCTGTGCTTTGTAGCCGTCACAGCATTGGAAATGTGCTATGGACTTGAGGACTGGAGGAGTAGGAAATGAAGGCAATGAAAGCCATTTCTCTCTGACCACCGTTGACTCTTGTGACAGCTGCATGGCCACCCTCTCCTCCACCCAGAGGGTAAGCAGTGGGTCCGAGTGGGGCCCAGGAGAGCATCCACCCTTTCCAGAGCACCGCACTTTTAATTAAAAGCTCTAGATTTGGCAGGAAAAGCCATTAAGTACTACCAAAAGACACAAAATATTTCAGAACGAGTCTCTGTCTCATTTAGGATGAGATTTACACAGATTCCTACAGTTTAAGTAGAGAACAGTCATTAATAAAACACACAGTATTTATTACCCGAGGTGTGTGAATGTGGGCCCAGGCCTGAGCAGAAATCCCATATTAATAAGCCTGGGCAAGATAAACCATCAGCCGACATGTGGCTCCTTCCTCTTATGAAATCATTTCAGTAAAAGAATATTAGGCTCCTTTTTCATGACAAAGGGTTATTGTTACCTTTTAGGTGAAAAGCCAGAGAGCCCCACAATCTTGGCTGTCCTGTTTCTTTGCTTTATGACTTTGGGCAAGTTACTTCACCTCTCCAAGCCCCTGTTTCCTCAACTGTAAATACAAGGCAATAATGAAAAGAGTATAACTACACCACCCAAGGGTGTCACGGGGATTCAGTAAGAGAATTATGCAGAACACTTAACATGGTAGCTGGTAAGAAATAAGCAGTACTTATCTATTACTATCAATACTATGACACTGAGGTCTCGACTCAGCAATACTTTTCTCACTGTCACCATGATCTTGTTGCGTAGAGCCCAGAAAAGTGCCTGTAAATAGCAGATACTTAATAAGTATTTGTTGAGTAAATGACTCACTGAAAATCAGCGTCTGCTTACAGCACTAGATTTCAAGTTTCATTGAGATGGGGACTGAAAAGTAACCACCCCTACAGTGTTTCAAAACATATCTACTGGACTTGTATTGTATTCCAGGTACTGTGACCTTCGGACAAAGTGAGTGCTCAACAAAATTTTTATTTCAAAGAAGAGCTCTTGGGGCGCCTCGGTGGCTCAGTCAGTTAAGCATCTGACTTCAGCTCAGGTCATGATCTCATGGTTCATGGGTTGGAGCCCCACGTCAGGCTCTGTGCTGACAGCTAGCTCAGAGCCTGGAGCCTGTTTCAGATTCCGTGTCTCCCTCTCTCTCTTACCCTCCCTTGCTTGCTCGCTCTCTCTCTCTCTCAGAAATACATTTAAAAAATTTTTTTAAATTAATAAAGAAAGAAAGAAAGAAGAGCTCTTGATCCTGGCTCTAAAACTCCCTGGCATCATAATGGCTAGCCTGGTGGACCTTTAAAAAGCCCCAGTCGGGCTCTTTAAATGTAGCCCATGGTTTTCCAGAATCTTTCATTCCAGAGGAACCAAGTCTGTAAACAAGCCTGTGAAGTAATTTGTTTTCTCAAGGAACACAGACCCTGGAGTAGGCACTACTATGTCAAATGTTAATGGGTGTTCCTTGAGGGCAAGGATATTTTGTTTGGGTTTTCAGTTTTATGTTTTTTTTTTTTAAATAAATGAATTGGGGCGCCTGGGCAGCTCCATCAGCTGAGCGCCACCTTTGGCTCATCATGATCTCATGGTTCATGAGTTTGAGCCCCACGTCGGGCTCTGTACTGACAGCTCAGAGCCTGGAGCCTGCTTCGGATTCTGTGTCTCCCTCTATCTCTGCTCCTCCCCCACTCACACCCTGTCTCTCTCTCAAAAATAAACATTAAATTTTTTTAAAAAAATAAAAAATAAATGAACACACACACACACACACACACACACACAAATACACCAAAGGCCATAAGTGATTATGAGCCCCTTTAGTTTATAACCATAATCCCAAAACCTCTCTGAGTTGTTTAAGTCTCAGAAAAAGGTTCTTACTCTACAGAACAAAGTCAATTTTTATAGGCACTGTTCTCAGCAGCATGTAGGGAGGGAATGAGGTCCCATAAGACTGTTGACCCCCAACTCTGCCATGCCCGCAACTCGGCCTCCAGTGACCTTCCATGAGATGCCACCACACAGAGCATCTGAACCAGAAACTTGGATCAGAGGAAGCTCCCAGTCACCCAAATGCTTTCTGGAACAGAGGACGCGTAACGAAATTAATTTTGCAATGAGTACACTTCTTGAGAATAGGGCAAACAGCTTGCCTTTGTACCCAGTGCTCAGTAAATGCCTGATACATATTTATCGACTGAATGCATGACCAGTCTACATAGAGATTTTTCTGGTCTTCTAGACCGCCAATCTTTAGTGGCTGTTGAGTTATATCAAAGCCTGTAATCTCTTTCCTCCATTCTTTTTCTGTTCTTTAAGAAAAAAAGAAACTACAGAATGTTGCAGTAATCACTTATACATTCTGGCTATTTGAATAAGAAGACTTAGTATTAGAAAGTCAAAATATATGCCTGGCTTAACCAGGCTTAACTCTGGCCTGGACTTAGCTGAGCTTCTAAGCACTTGCTGTGTGAGGCATTGGCAGGCTTTGGCTTGTCAGACTCTTGGGGTTTTCAGTGGAAAATCTCACAGCTAAGGTAAGTCTCTCCATTTAACTGCAAATAGGGGCAAGGCCATGGAACAATGTTTCCAGACTCTTTGAATAAAAGATCTTCAAAATAGGGGCACAGGGTGTTTTGGTCGGATGAACATCTAACTCTTAATTTGGGCTCAGGTCATGATCCCAGGATCGTGGAATTGAGCCCCACATTGGGCTGTGCACTGAGCATGGAGGCTGCTTAAGATTCTCTCTCTCTCTCTCTCTCTCTCTCTCCCTCTGCCCGCTCTCTCTTGCTTTTAAAAAAAAAGATTTTTTAAAATAAACACACTAGCTATTTTTTACATTGGATTTGCAAGGCTTATTATTTTTAAGAATTCCAGAAAACAACATGTCACAGGAAAAACAAGCTAGACTATAAAACGTGATTTCATCACATTCTCTGGTCTGCTTTAAGGTGTTAGTAAAAAACTGTCAAAATGAATAAATGAATCCAGGGGTACAACACTGCCTTCTTTACATTGCCTTGAATTTGTTCATTCACTAGGCCCAGTGGGTGCAAAATGGAAAGCCCAACAGTAAATAGATATTTTTCTCCTCAGTGTCAGCCAGCAGCTTGTGCCTCCCATTGGAAAAGAAAAGCAAAATGATATTTTAAAACATCTGAATAAAGAGACCAGGTTTTGTGCACGCAGAGAGCACTCAGTGAGAACCCAGCAAAGAAGAGGGTTCTAGAGGCTATACCTTTCATGTCTGGTGCAATTATTTTAATTGCTTCCAGGATTGGCCTAACTATGAATAGCTAAGAATGCTTGGGAGACAGATACACAAACAAAAGAGAAGACAGGAAACTTTCACAAAATGCCACATAATGGGACAAAAGTAACATGGATTTCAGAATCAGGTGTGCCTTGGTGGCTCAGTCGGTTAAGCGTCTGACTTTGGCTCAGGTCATGATCTCATGGTTCGTGGGTTCGAGCCCTGCGTCAGGCTCAGAATCAAAACTCTATATTCAAATCCATAACCCAACACCTCTTGGCTATATGGCCTTGGACACATGTCACGTGCTCTTTGAATGTCCAGTTCCAGTGCAAAAAACAAAATGGAGACACCAGTACCTCGAATGCAGGACAGAATCTTCAAAATGCCAAGGTGTTATACATCAACACGTCATAACATCATTTTGAGGTACCCTTGGCTTTTTAACAAAATCGAATTGTATAAAATAGAAAACATCAAGGGTGCATTACAAGATTCATGAGATAAGCATGTTTCATGAATTTTTTCTTCCATGTATAGATATGCGTATAATCGTGTTATCTATGTATGTTACATACATGTATATACAGAGACAGAATTAAAATGTATTTCTTGTTAAAGATCATGGGCAAGGTTTAAAAATTTTTGTATGTATTTCATATAGATTAGAAGGTATGAATATGAAAATACGTAGCATGTAGTGATGTTCTGTTACTGGCGGTTTCCTTTCCAAGGAGAAATGACTATATTTGGACACGTTTGTTATGTAATCACCATTTGATGGACTGAATGTTTGTGTTTTCTACCCCCCACCAAATTCACATGCTGAAATCCTAACCTCCAATGTGATGGTACCGGGGGTAGAACCTTTGGGAAGTAATGAGGTCCCGATGGCAGAACCTTCATGAATAAGATTAGTGCTTATAAAAGGTGCCCCAGAGAGTTTTACTCTCTTTCCACCATGTAAGAAGTAGAAAATGAAAGTCTGCAACTGGGAAAAGGGGCCTCACCACAACCCAACCGTGCTGCATGCTGATCTCAGATTTCTAGCTTCCAAAACTGTGAGAAACAAGTTTCTGCTGTTTATAAGCCACCCAGTCTATGGTATCTTGTTACAGCAGCCTGAACCAAGACACCATTGTTATGTATATGCTCAGTGTTTCTCATTCTCTTACTTTTTAAAACAATTTTTTTAACATTTATTCATTTTTGAGAGACAGAGAGAGACACGGCATAAATAGGGAAGGAGCAGAAAGACAGAGGAAGACACAGAATCCAAAGAAGGCTCCAGGCTCCAAGCTGTCAGCACAGAGCCTGATGCAGGGCTCAAACCCACAAACTGCAAGATCGTGACCTGAGCTGAAGTCCAAAGCTTAACCAACTGAGCCATCCAGGTGCCCCTCATTTTCTTCTTTTTTTAACACAAGCTGTAACCTCTGGCATTTTGCTAAAACTAACTTCTATGAGATATGAAGTGTTCCATCAAATTTTTGGAGAGACCTCTTTAAGATCATTTAAGAGGGGAGTTCATCAAATGAAGCTCCCTGCTTTGAGAAAATAGCCACTTGCCATTTACTGTGGGTGATTCGTAAGAGAAAACTCAGCTCTTGTAAGTGTGTCTTTACTAATTTTCTGGATGTGCAAGCAACATCTACAGTAGAAAGGGAGCTCACCAAACACCTTCGATGTACTAGGCTCTGTAACTACCTCCACCTTTTCTTTTATAACACTGTGAGGAATGCATTGTTTTTGCCTTTGTACTCATGAAGAAATCGAAGCTAACAGGAGGTGAATTATTTGTCCCAAATCATTTAGCTAGTGTGGAACGGAGCCTGGATTGAAATCCAGGTCTGACCCCAAAGACTATGCCTTTCTCATCCAGCAAGAAATTGCCACGACCCCACATTTTTCAAAGCGATTCATTATACCCTTTCCCTCCCAGAGAAAGATGGCTTTTGCCCACTGGTAATACAAAAGGCTTTTTCCCCCGGTAGTGGTGTTCTCAATCAGCAAAATCCGCCTACCACTAAGCACAGGAAGAGCTGTCAGGACTTCATCAGTTCCCGCGCACATGAAGACTACTTTTCCAGCCTCCTCGCCCTTCCTACGGATGACAAGGTATGTCCCACACTCGTTCCTCAACCAGAGTATTACTATGAGATATAAAGAATGGAGAAACCAAAGACCTCATGTGTGTGACCGCACACGCACACATGAACACACACACTCACCATGCCTCCCCCAGGAGTTCTTCTCAAAGTGCAACCCCCCCAGGAGCATAACGAAGGTCATCCATCGTTATCTTACATTTGGCAAGGGCTGGAGTGGGCTGTCTTTTCTTGATGAAAGCCAGACCAGGGAATGCACAGCATGGAAATGCCTGCAAAAACCCGTGTCAGGAAAACAAAGTGTTCTTATCAATGAAATGTCAGGGGATAGATAACATCTCCTGACCTAGCTCCAAATACCAGGATGGGGCACTGTCTTAAATCAATAAAGGAAGAAGGCAGGTCCCACACTGTGTCTGAATCTCAAGGTGAAAAGAATAAGTTTACCAGTAAATCAGTCTCATTCAGTATCTTAATGGGAAGTGGGTGATGTTTAGTTCCCTACCATTTTGCTTGCACTTTTCTTGGTTGGAGACACTTTTGACTTCAATGTTTCTTTTCCCTTCCTTCCATCAAAACCAACTCTCAAAAAAAGAAGTTTTTGTTCGTTTCCTCCCACTAAGGTGAAAATTAATGATGTTACTTGATATGCTACCTATTCTAGGGGCTTCTGCCTCATAATTACTTTTAATTGTCTAATTTTGTTCCTTAATAGAGATGCTAGTTCTTCTTTCTGATCCCTTTTTATCATAAAAGGTAAATACACCATGAGGCTGGGAAATAGGAGGAAACAGAGTCAGAGTCCCAACCAGTCAAGGAGGAGAGACACAGAAACACCTGCCCTTCCTAGACGAAGGGCTAGAGCAGAAGGGGAAACTGAGAACAAGCGAGACAGTTAAGCTCCAGATACCTTTTCCTCTTCCACCGGCTACCTCGAAGATGAGGTGACTTCAGAAACATCCAAAACATGGAGCTGGTGGCCCATCTTATTCAAGCATTGTATTGGGGAAGTCGTGGTCCAGAAATGAGCCTTAACCTTCAGCTGTACATAATCTTGAACTTAGTGTAGGAAAAAAGGGGGGTGGGGGGGTGTCAGTGAAAGCTTATAAAAAGACCCAGGCATAAAGAGATGGTTTAAATTATTATACTTGGATGAATTTACCACTGCTTTGGCAGTGTAAGCAGGAAATAGATTAATTTCTTTCAATAAATGCCCCTAATTCTGTTGAGCCTCCTTCACACTGAGTGGTAGATCCGTTAGTGACATCCAGGACACATTCCATACCTTCCTAGTCACTTTCAGGGATCAGAACAACTCCTTTTCAGTATTAAAGGCTTAATTCTATTCCCTACACTCTCGTTACTAATCTCAAACGTACACCAGTTTCCGCTGAATTAAAAAAAAAATGTTATACGCAGTTCCAGCTGTGACAAATGCAAGGACCGAGAGATGGCTAAGTCATGAATATTACCCGCATGATAACTCAGGGTAACTCGGAAGCAGCAGACAAGGAAAGCATGAAAAATTCAGCCATGGAAGCTGGGTTCGAGACGCAGAGCGTGGGCAGGGGAGACAATGGTTAGTTCCTCAGAAGGGGGGCAGGCAGTAGCAACATCTGAACTAAATGCACAGAGGGTCAGCCGGGCATTCCCAGAGAGAAAGCCATTCCAGGCAGAGTTGGTCAGGAGAACAAACCCACTCGAACATTACGTTTCAATAACTCTCAGCACAGCTTAGGAAAACAGGGACAGTGTCGCCAAAGCCATGTCGAGAGGATGCAGGAATAATTCTCATGTGATTAGTTCTTTCATCGACTCCCTCAAAAGCCTCATCTCCAAGGAGTTACTTCTGCTGGGAACTAGGTGAAGGAAAGTTAAGTGCATTGTTTTCAAGTTTGCAGGAAGACACAGGGATTCTGGAAACTTCGGGCTCTCTTTTCCCACACTAGTCACTCATTTTAATTCTGCTTCCAGGAAGGGCAGAACCACCATCAAAGTAAAATAAATAAATAAAAGTGCTCTCTGGTGAATGTCAGAAAGACACTTGTTTCAAAACATACGGAGCAGTAGGCCCGTGTAGCCCCATGACCTAAGCCACGAGTGGAGACAGTGACTTCTGCTCTCTTTCGAATCCATTCTATTTACCTGGAGGCCAAGATGCTCAGGGTGAAAGGTGAAGAATGTCTGCTTAATGTGTCACATGGTTAAGTGCTTAAATAGCTTCAAAATTCTTTCTGATCTGGTTGATCACAGCCAAGATCATTTATGAGATAGAAGTGAATTTCCAGAGGACATATTTCCTTGCTACAATGCTTAGGAATTAATAGTTTATGAACAACTCTCACATTCTGTTAGATATAACTGAGGACTGTTAGCCCTTAAGACTAATAATGTCTTATTTCATTTTATGTAACAATAAAGATTATAAGAATGTCATTTTTCTGGTCTAAAATCTTCCTTTATTGCATTTTCTTTAATGTGGGTGCTGTTTGAGCTGTTTCTTGTCTCCCCCTTACCCCCTTCAGATGTGATCAGGGGAAACAGAGTTTTCATCCCCTTTCACTCAGAACAGTGTCTGCCCTCTATCAGAAGCTCAAGAAACACCTTGAGCTCAGCAAAAGAACAGCCACAGAAGAAATGGAAGAGGTCGGGTCATGGACTCAGAAACCCGGTCCAAGTCTTACTTTCACCATTAACCAGTTGTATAAACTTGGGTGGGCATGTCACTTAATATCGAGAATCTCAATCTCTTCATCTTTACTTGTGGGATAAATACTCACCTCACCACCTAACTTATTGTCATATGAAAGGATGTACATGAAGAAGCCTGGCACAAATATAAGGGTTCAATAGATCCTAGTGGGACTGAAACTTGAAGCCAGTGCTAACATTATGATTACGTACGTAGGCTCCAGGACGCTGTAGCCTAACAATTCCACGTGGTGAAACCTTTAGTTAATGCTAAGTGGTTACGAAAACTTCAACTCCAGTGTGCTTACGAATTGTGCGGATCACTGTGCTCTACCCATGAAGACATGGATTCATAAGGACTCTGCATTTCTAACAAGCACCTTGGGTCACGCCGATGCAGGTGGTCTATGACCCAAACTTGGACAAAAATGAAACTGAGGGGCAGCAACCTACTTTAATTGGCAAAAACATTTAGATTAAGAGGTTGATAGCCCATAGTCAATTTACACCGCAAAAATATGGAGGGCTAGAGAGTGGGAGGGAGATGGAAAGCAAACAGGAAGGTTTTCACGAGCCGCCCCCGTTCACCCCAACTCGTTAGAGTTGTAGGACTCAAGATGAATGGCAGCACTGTCCNAAAAGGCAAAATGCCTTTTGCTCTCCCTCTCCCTGTGCTACCACTACCACAGACAAGCCTTAAAGCTATGTTTATTTCAAAACAATGTATCTAATCCATACATTTGTCTTGCTTAGACTTGTGTCAAAAATGTTTTTAGTGTGAATATCTAAGCAAGAAAACCTTTTTACTGTAAGCACAGCAAAGAGAAACAAATCTACCTTTGGTAAATATATTTTAACAACAGATACTCAGAATTGAAGACGGGGCTAAACAGAAAAACAATGTTGCAATTCAAAAGCACTCAAGAAGGATTTTTCTATCGCTGCAGAATGTTTAATTCCATTCAAAGCAAACATTTTCAACTGCTTTGAACTCTTAATTTACTGTTCTTGTGCACACATCCTTTCACTATGGCATATAAAAAGGACACATTGTAATTAAGAGTAAATTAGTTTTGATACTTCATCATGATACTTAGATTACTTTAAGCTACTTTTTGAGAGAGAAACTTTTTCATGCAAGAAACTTGCCTTTAATCACCAAGCAGCCACAATGCTATTTATGTTTGTTTCCTGAGGGTGAGCCAAGCACATTAGGGAAGTAGGACAGCTGTACTGTCCTGTAGGTCTGAATTTCGTGAATGCTTGTATATGGTTCTTTTTACAATCAAAGCTGGTATCGTAAGAGCTTTATAAACCAAAGACAACCAAAGTATTTTGTCATTAGAGACAGAAAGGGTCCTACCCACTGCCCAGAGTGGTATGTTACCTTCCATGAGGGGAGAAGCTGAAGAGAGAGTGGAGGTAATCTGCCAAATCCTAGAACAGAAAAAACTCGCATCCTGATGTATTTTCCAGGCTGTCTTGAGGAGAGAGGACAATGCAGTGGGGACAGCACAGGTTTGCATGCCTAAAATGCTGGGTTGAAATATTGACTCTCCGCTCTTATTTATCAATGTCTTTGAGTGAGCCTTGAGTGTCCTTCAAGGCTCATCCATAATATGTGGGTGATAACACCTTGTAGGATCATTCTAAGTGGTAAAACAGATAATATATGGGGGCACCTGGGTAGCTCAGTCAGTTGACCATCCAACCTTTGATTTCTGCTCAGGTCATGATCACAGAGTCATGAGACTGAGCCCCGAGTTGGGGTCTGTGCTGAGTGTGGAGCTCGCTTGGTATATGTACTGCCGAAGCGAGCACTGGATTGAATCACTTGGGATTCAATCTCTCTCTCTCGCCCTCTCCCCCCCCCCGCCCCCCGC